>NC_044503.1:28439483-28466983 GCF_902362185.1 Chanos chanos | reverse complement strand
AGATGAATAGTAAAGAAAGAAGATAGAAGGAGAGATATAGACAGAGACTGAGGGAGGACAAGGGGAGCACTGTGTAAGATAGCGGTGGGCAGGCAGTTGGGAGATTGATAGCGTGTGCTGAGTTTGGGGCAGGGCAGTCACTGTTTTAGCCCTCTGTGTAATTCCACACTTAATCACCATCATTATGACAGAGAGAAAGAGAATGAGAGAGAGGGAGTGAAGGAAGAGTGCAAGAGGCAGAGGAGGGTTAAGTGGATGTAGCTACGCCTGAGTTATTAGCATATGCTTGAGCACGGGGTGAGAGAAAAGAACAGGGGAGAGAGAGAGAGAGAGAGAGAGAGAGAGAGAGCTAGTTACGGGGAGGACTGAGGTAGAGAGAGGGAAAGAGAGATGAATTAAACGCGGGGGAATGAGGGACAGGGCGGCATGAGAGAATATGCGCAGAAGACGGTTTCTTTGACTGCTGGATGATGAAAGCTTGATTAAAGTAAATTAGCTACCTGAGCCCTCAGACTAACCCTTGTCACACTCTGTGAAAAAGGGAAGAAAGAGAGTGTGTAGATTTAAGGATGGGGGGGGGGGGGGTGAAGCAAGAGAGAATGTTAGAGTCAAGAGTGACTCAGAAAGAGTTTTAAGTGAAGTTCTGTTTATATTTGACATATATTACACCACTATTTTCGCATAACACTAACGTTAATATCTCATTGCGAAGCCTACACAAACGTTTACATTATATTCTCTAGTCGCTGGAACGATTACATATTAGTCACATGTAGAGGAGACTTTCAGTAGTCTAACTGAAACGACTGATCTTTTGGTGCACCTGTTCAGCACTGTCTCTCAGTGGACAATATAGACCTATATATACATACATATACATACATACATACATACACACACACACACACACACACACACACACACACACACACACATATATATATATATGCATATATATATATATATATATATATATATATATATATATATATATATTTAATAACATGTCTTGAAAGACTTATTAGACAGATCATTAAAATAAAGGCCCGAGGAATTATGATTATGGATGATAACATTAATATGAGAACAGCACAGTTAGACCACTCATTGACCTCTGTCTTTTTAACCGATATCTCCTCCACTTGAACCATACCATACCTAAAAAGTGAGCTGGAGTTCCAACAATATATTGTCGAAAACCGATTTTCGTGACTGAAGTCACGCATCGATATTTCAGATTTAGTTAACTAGACATTCCATATGATCCACGTGATTGTGACCCTGTGACGTTTTTGTGTGTCGAAACTTCAGGATAACAGGCCGATATAGCAAATATAGCACTTCCCGTTTACTCAAAGGTTGTAACGTTTGTCTCTGTTTTTATTGTATTCTCTGTTGTCTTTTGGCTCTTCTGGTGGTGTGTGACTTGGAAACTGCATTAATATGAGCCCTGTAGCTTGGCCAAAATATTCTATATTCGGCAATGTTCTTCTTCATTAAATTAATCTCGTCTTTTATTTATTTATTTATTTATTTATTTATTTATTTATTTATCTACCTCTTCTTGCCATCCCTCTTTCCTTTTTTCATCTCTCTCTCCAACGATTATCCTCCCGTCTAATTAGAAATCGATAGTGAGAGGCCGGTGGGTATTTGCGATGTGTTTGTGGACGTTGAAAACAATTCCCCGGACGGAGAGAGAGGGAATAGAAAGGGAGACAGAGAAAAAGCACACACACACACACACACACACATACACAATCACCACCTCCGCTGAGCTGAGACACACTAACTACTGTGCTCGGAGCTATTCTTCTTTTTAAAAGCGGGAAAGCAGAGAGGTAAAAAAGAAATGAAAAGAATATCATCTTTTTCCCCGGCTAACGATCGGCGCGCTGGGGATTCAAAGATGAGAGATGAAGATTTTAATGTAAACAAACAATATAGGGATTTTAAATGTGCCCCAAATTAATAACTTACCACGTTGCTGTAAAAACTGTAGAGACCTGTAAAGCTAATCCAACGTGCTACTATCTCTACTCGTGTACGTTTTTAATATTGATATTTTCACCACTGCTACCATTAGAATACTCGACGACGACAACAACAACAACAACAACAACAACAACAACAATAATAATAATGATAATAATAATAATAATAATAATAATAATAATAATAATAATGATAATGATAATAGTAACAACAATAATAAATACAGAATTATTTTATTATTATTATTATTGTCATCATCATTATTATTATTGGCTATTACTGCTGATGTAATGAATTTGCTCAAAATTGTTACAGTCAGAACTGTAAGGACAATTAAGAAACATAGGGACAGCCAACGGTCATTTACTGTCTATTTAACCCTGACTTTGTAGGGGAGACATGTTTCTGACGTCGTTTGGGTGACTGGGACTTTATCACTACTGCTGACAAACAAAACCGATTTGGACTCTTCCGCTCCTTGTATCCCGTAGAGAGGAGGCGACGGAGTCTACGGTTTAGCACTATTACGGCAGTAACAATCGAAGCTAAACGAATTAGGAGGCCGAGATACAAGTGTAGAAAAGAGCGTTAAAAGAAAGTGAGAACAGAATAAGAATGCGCACATTTATTAGCTCAAGTCGCAGCAAATGTGTTTCCCGTCGTCGCATTTCTTCCCACTATAATCTGTTTGTGTCTGTCCTTGCTTGTAATTTTGGTAACCAAATCCCCCACCCTCTCTGATTTGAGACTGGCATTAAGAAATGTTTTTTTTTTTTTTAGGCGGAGTGAAGTCCTAATATTTTTTTTCGCTCCAGAGCCATCCACTGTTACATTATATTTCGTCAACTTTGTTGATGGGGAAACCTTATTTCTGTTTTTGTTTTGTTGGTTGTAGTTTGAGCCCGTCCGTATGTGTGTATCCTTCCAGCCGGGGCGCTCATTAAACGACGTCCCTCTCCCCTTTCCCTACTCCGCGAGGCTCCCGCGCTCTCTCCCTCATTTACACGCGCTGCTCTCTCCCCTTGCCCATGGCTATATGATCGCGAAAAATGTGTTTACAAAACTCGTCTCGCACAGATCAAACCGCTCCACTGAATCAAAGACTTTGAAAGGGAGAGAGAGGGAGAGAGAGAGAGAGAGAGAGAGAGAGAGAGAGACAGACCAGGAGAGGGGAATGGTAGAAGGGGTCTGTGTAATCTTGAAATTCTGTATGTTTTCTTGTGTGTGTGTGTGTGTGAGTATGTTTGTGTGTGTGTGTTAGGGAGAGAGAGAGGGAAAGAAGATCTTGGTCCTTGTATAAGCGTGTGGATATGCGATTCCTTGGGCAAAAACAAATGGGTTTTTAAAGCCTCAAAACAACTGTTTGTATTTCATGGTTAAACAGGAGATAATGCAATATTGATGTCCCCTCTCTTTGCCTGTGCAATGTTAACTATTCTGACTGACACACTAACATACTGACTGTTTTTTTTTTTTTTCAAAGACAGGAGAGTTGATTATATGAATCATAGCCCTCCAGACAGGAGTCAGACTGTTTTAGGCAGTGACTGAAGAAAAAGAAAAGAGAGAGACAGAGAGAGGGAGAGATGTGGGTGTTCTTTAAGGGGTGGAACTGATAGTGGACAGGATGCATAGAGACCACTTTATGTTGATAGACCTCAGATTCTCCAAACTATCTGTAGCTATAATCACCTCACGTAAGAGAGTAATACATTATGTGACAAGTACCTGTTATATCAGATACTCAGTCAATACTCAAGAAATTTGAAAATGTAAGAGAAAGAAAACATCTCCATTACTGAGCATAAAAAATGAAGTAGATGAATCAGTAAAGGAGAGAGCAAAGGAAGGTGTGTGTGTGTGTGTGTGTGTGAGACAAGAGAAGAGTATTTTTTTGCTTGAAGGGTTTTTAAGATTTATTCTTGTCTGAGGGTCTAATGCTATGGGGGATTATAATTATGTAGGATTCAAGACTTAGGTTTTTAAAGCAATGCAAAAGAGGGAAAGTTTTTGGAAAGACTTTTTTGTTAGAAGAAACCAGGAAAGAAGAAAGAGAGAGTTAGATAGAGAGGGAGAGAGAGAGAGAGAGAGAGAGAGAGAGAGAAGGTAGGGGGAAAGAGTGAGGGCAGACAGACAGGCATGTGTAGCGATTATAGCAGGGTTTATGTATGAGCTATTGATTGAGTCGGTGGTGACTTCTTGAGTGGTTAATTCGGGAAGTGAGAGCGATAGAGAGAGTAACTCGCTGACCAGAGGGAGGAGGGATAAAGAGAGAGGGGGATAGATAGAGCAGGGAGAGGTGAGGCAAAATAACTCCCTCACGTATGTGTGTGTGACTGTGTGTGTGTGTGTGTGTGTGCGTGTGTCTGTTTTTAATTCTTTTCACTGAGTGACAGCGTGGTATAGGATGTTGTATTAAGAGAGCTGAAACTGAGCTCAGTTCTGGTGTGTCTTTGTTGTAAGAAGCAGCAGGGTTGAGTAATTTGTCTGTTTGGGAGGTTTAGATTTCTCACTGCTTTTTTTTATTCAGTTTGTTTGTTGGTTTACAGAACGCCAGACCTTCTCCCCTTTGAAGTTACTGTGCTTTTGCAGAATGTTAACTGTTGTTCGCAGGTCAAATCTCTCTCTCTCTCTCTCTCTCTCTCTCTCTCTCTCTCTCTCTCTCTCTCTCTCTCTCTCTCTCTCTCTCTTTCTGTCTTTCTCTACTCTGCCTCTTGGATAAAAGTGAGGTTCAGCCTAAATGTTGTTCATGAAACACACACACACACACACGCACACATACACACACACACACACACACACACACACACACGCATGCACGCATACACAAATGGCCTTTTGGGTTATCACACTGGACAGGAGTGGATTTCTTTTTTTTTTCTATAAATATACAGTCACAATTATGTTGCAAAAAAAATGTTGAAAATAACGTTTTCGAATAAGCTCTGAAATTATCTGACATGTTCTGAGTAAAAAGCATAAGCCAAAACTCAAACTCAGAATTAGAACTGATCTCTGGAATTTGCTCCTTTGCGTTCCAGAAGCACCACAAAAGAGATATGTGGTTATATATGTCAGTACAGTGACCTACACATGTACCGTTGTAAGATTGCTGTCATCCTTCTGTGACTGCACACAAGGGCCTTGTGTAGACATCTCTCTCTCTCTCTCTCTCTCTCTCTCGACCCCTCCACCCCACTCCAGCATGTGTGTATGTGTTATGTGTGTGAAGTGTGAAGTTTAAGGTCCGCTCGCCGGCGCAGTTTCTTTCCTCTTTCTCTTCCCCTCTCTCTTCCCTCTCGCTCAGGTTTTGATCTCTCAGCCGCGAGATCAAAGGCGCTCTCTGGCTATTAGTCAGCGCGAGCCATTGATCCCACATCGATCCACGCGAGACACAGCCGCCCCGTGAACACCGTACGAGGCTCCCCAAAGCTCTCCCGCGCGTCGGGAGAGAGAGCAAGCTAAGAGAGAGAGGGAGCGCAAAGGGGGGCAGTGTGTGTGTATATTTTTCTCTGACGCGGGTAGAACCAGGCTCGAGCTTTTTCTTTGCCGCGGGACATGAAACAATGAGGCTCGAGCCGGTTTTAATAAAGCGCGCTTTCCCTCCTTTCAACTCTGGCGCGAGGCGGACGAGCCGGCAGCGGAGAGCGATCGATAATTAATGACGATGAATAATTTAACCCTATCGATTGATACTTTTTCTTCCTCTTTTTTCCCCTTCTTTCCTTATATCTTAAGGCCGATGTTCTATAAGATACAGATACCATATCGTATGCTCTCTGGCTCCGATCACTCTCTCTGTAAGTTGAGTTTTCTCACCATATTTTCACAAAGTTTCACCATCTCATCTCACTCTCTTTTTGGTACCCCAGAAACTTCAGATAGACTTCTTTTTTTACTTTATTACATCAATTGCCCTGTTTCATTTTCACAGAAAAAACATCTCTTTTTTAAAGATGAAATGTTGCAAACGGGATAAAAAGGTCAAAAGGATATATCTCAACAAATGTTGCAATAAAAAAAATAAAACCTGATCTTATTTCAATATTATGTCCAGAATTTTGATGTAAGATTTAAGAAAATACTCACACTCCCTAAAGATACCTCACCTTGGAACCTTCCAGATTCTGGGAGAACTTCCCATTTGTGCAACAAGTATAATATTCAATGAATTTTTCAGTGGTGATAGCTGTCAGTTGGTTTGGGTCTGTTGACTATGAAAAGCTCAAATATATTTTCTGTATATCTTGAGTGTGATTTACAGTGTTCATGTACAATCAGTATTTGATTAGTCTGCTTGCTCAGAAGACCTGTTAGTAAGAAATTATCAGATTTTTATCTACATTGACAGTTTGAGTTTTAAATTAGTTTTAAACTGTGAGAGGACTTAACATACTGTTATTGTCAATTTG
This sequence comes from Chanos chanos, assembly GCF_902362185.1. Taxonomy (NCBI): domain Eukaryota; kingdom Metazoa; phylum Chordata; class Actinopteri; order Gonorynchiformes; family Chanidae; genus Chanos; species Chanos chanos. The sequence continues at coordinate 28,460,576 of NC_044503.1, read as the reverse complement.
ATGCTGCGCTTTTACGAGAAATCCGTTTCATGTGCTTTTAAAGGAATTATTTTTTATTATTATTAAAAAGTGAATAGTGGGTTAAGAGACATATAAAACGTGTTGAGATGCTTTTTAGTACCAACTTATATCGTTTTGAACATGAAGTAGAGCACACAAGAATACACTGTAGAATCCCCAAAATGTGACTACACTATGACTTTACTACATAAATTTTATTTCACAAGAAAGCTGTTTTGCAGACAGAGTTAGTGCCGCTGTTTTTTAACAGTGTAGTTCATCTCTGACATTTTACTTGGCGTGCCATGTCTCTGTTTTTCATTTTGTCAGACATGTCCTTCCTCCATCTTGACCCTCTTTCTCTCTCTCTCTCTCTCTCTCTCTCTCGCTCGCTCGCTCTCCCACTCTCTCTTTCTCTCTGTCTCTCTCTCTCTCTCGTTCCCTCTCTCCCTCTCTCCTAACAAACACACATCCTAGTCCCTCTGTTCTCTGACCCCGAGGCCGTTCAGAGTGTCAGTGCAGACCAGAAAGAAAGAAAAAGAGGGTGGAAGATGGAGGGATGGAGGGGGTGGGTGGTACTCAGTCCCTTTTTGGAGGCAGTCCCCCACCAGTCACCAAAAAAGAAAGAAAAAGAAAGATGAGACAGATTGAGAGAGTGTGTTTCATGTTCTGGAAGGAGAGAGAGAGAGAGAGAGAGAGGGAGAGAGGTTGGGGTGTGTGTGTGTGTGTGTGTGTGTGTGATTCATCACACTTCTCTTGCTTTCTGTTCTTCACTCAGAACTCCGCTCCCTCCATCCATCTCTCTACTGCACTGGAGACAAAATGTCACCCAAGTGCCAATCTTTTCCCTCTTTCTCTTCCTTTCTTCGTTACACTCTCTGTGGTCCGTTCCTCTCCTCGCCTTTTTGGTTATTTTGCTTTCTCTCTAAGTCGCTGTCGTAAACATCTCGCTTTGATGACAGAATTAAGTTAACTAAACTGCTATGTTTTCATGAAACCTTGTTGTGGACACAACTGACTTAAAACTTTAGTTCTTTTCCTCCTTTAAATTCTTGACAGATTCGTAACGGGGATGAGAAGTTTGAACGTGTTTTGATACTCCGTGCACACATTCTACTATATTATAATAACCACTGTTTAAACTGTAATTAATTTGGCAGCTAAAATCCAGTTTCTTGATAATAACAATTCTCCAAGCTCAGCTTAGGATAGAGTTATTGTACACTGTCAATTTAAACACAAAACATTCACTTGAGCATTGAAAAAAGAATATTGTTTTGTTACATTGTAATTACACCAGCTACTACATAGGAACTAAAACAAAATGGTGGATTATCGTTTAGAAAAAACAACTCCTCTACTTTCTGAAATAGATCCATTATAATTCTGTGTCAGTGATAAAAGGGTTTGTTTAGAACTTAATCATACATTTGTTTGTCTACTATTTGTATTGGTTTCATCCTGTTTGAGTGAGACATTTTGTTTGCACAGAATGTATAAGAGCGTAAGACTCTAGCTGTCTTGTGTCTCGTGTGTCTGGGCATGTATGTAATGTTAAGTATGTCTTTAGGTGTTCATATATGAGTTAATATGTTTTCAGATGTGTGTGTGTGTGTGTGTGTACACGCATATGAATTTGTCTTCAGGTGTGCATATACGTGTGTGTGTGTGTGTGTGTACTCTCTACACCATTCTATCTGTGTGACTCCATATGTAGGAGTGTGTGTTAGGAGCTGTATTCCCAGGGCTGCTAGTTATAATGTTTCTGGGGGTGATGGGGAAACTTGAAAGCCCTTTGCTGCCCAAATCAAAACTAACAAGGAAATGATGGGGGCCCCTTTATCTCCTCACTGGCCTGGGGGGGGGGGGGTGATCAGGGGAAGGGAGGGAGAGAGGGAGGAATGGAGGGTGTGGGGGGGGGGGGCAGCCTGGCTTCCTCTTTGATTTGTAAAAAATGCATTACCTCCGAAATCAAACGGAAAATTACTGAGCGGGAGCAAAACATACTGAGAAGGGGAGAGAGAGAGAGAGAGAGAGAGAGAGGATAGGTTTGCAGGTAGGTAGGAGGAGAGAGAGGAGAGGGGGAGGAAAGACAAGATTCACCAGTATGGATAGGTTTGTCGACAAGCAGAGTGTGTACATGTGTGTGTGTGCGTGTGTGTGTGTGTGCGTGCGTGTGTTTGTATTTCATTGACGTGTATACAAGACACAGGTGTAGTAATAGCCTAAGATACTGATAATACTTTGATGCTGACATAAAACAATATTTCCATTGATCTGTATCATTTCCTTACTGATTCTCTGTCAGACAAGCCATATTCTCCACTATACATGCAGTTCAAATCTTTGCTGATGTGTGCTACATGTTATGTGTGTATATATACATATATGTGTATACACACACACACACACACACACACACACACACACACACATATATATATATATATATATATATATATATATATATATATATATATATATATATATATAATGTTTTCATCACATACACCGCAGATATACATTCTCTGAAATCAGATGTCAAAGTCATGTATTTGAAAATATTTTAGGGTATAATGTAAAACCGACATGCTAATGGTGAAATGTACATGTGTTATGAGACTTGTTTGCTAATGAATGTGCTTGATTTTACCAGTCATGAATTTTGAAATGACAACTGTATGATGAACATTATAGCTTTTTAGATTTCATGGAAATGTTTTTTTTTTTTTCCCTTTGGGAAACATTTCTACCCTTTTGAGCAAAATACCCATCCAAAGCTAAGATTGTCCAGTTATCAGTACCACCTGTTCAGAGGCTTTGCATATTTGGGAATTTGTTTACGCTGGGAATATCTCACACTGTTTTCATGCGTTATGGAAGATAAAATCTCTCTCGTTCTTACGTCGATACACTGTTGAATATACGACTTCAGGTTCAACTATCCAGTTGGCGTATTTTCTGTTGAGGTGTTTTGTGTTTATTCCACCTTATACTGGTGAAGTTCAGTTTGTGAGTGCAACAGCATTAGAGTAAAAGATGAACTGAGAGTTAAAAAATGAAAGATTTGAACCAGTAGCCTGAGATGGAAGAAAAATAATAATAAAAAAAAATAGTGAAAAGGAACTGGAAAAGAAGGAGAGAGAGGTGAAGGCTACAGTCCAAACGCCATATGAGAGTCTGTGTGTGTGTGTGTGTGTGTGTGTGTGTGTGTGTGTGCGTGTGTGTGTGTGCGCGCGTGAGTGAGTGAGTGAGTGTTTCTGTGAGAGGGAGAAGTGCCTGGAGTTAGCAATAATAATTTATACAAACACACCTTAATAATTCACGTTCCATTTCAATGCTGGAGGGAGAATCCAAAATTCACAGAGCATAATTAAATAGAGAGACAGAGGAGAGGGAGCCAGGGAGAAGCTGGCATTAAAGATACCCATGTACTCACTGTCTGTTTCTTCCACACAAGCTTTGTCAGACAACCTTTATGAAATTGTGATGGACAAAGTAACATTCAGTTTACTGAACTCTGTCTGCTCTGTTGCACATATATACATACATAGGGGGAGCTATATATGTATATAGACTTCTTTGCATAACAGATAGACTGAAATGTTTTTGATTACCATAATGTCTTAAAGGGTTGTTTTCGTCAGTAAACTCAAAATCCATTTCAATTTTTTGCAGAGCATTAAGACGCAAAGATAATCATTTGTTCTTGTTTTTGTGTGTGTGTGTGTGTGTGTGTGTCCGCGTGTTGACAGTCATTTAATATGAAATCCAACATTTTTTTTTATATATCTAATTTCACTTTTAAGATTCTTTTCTGGGACATGAATCCTCATATAAGCTTAACCTTTTCAGAAAAAAAAAAACAAACAAACCTGAAGAAACGATAGCTTTACCCGTTTGACCTGTGCGGCGACCTTTTTGATTGTGTGTTTTCTTTTTTTCTTTTTTTTTTTTTCTTTTTGTAAAATGCTTCGTGATCTTCCACTTGGCTTTGGGGACGACCGTCTGCTACTGTAAGAGCGCCTTTCAAAGGAAAAGCCGGACTGATTGATTTCAGAGAAACGGTCAAACTACACGACCTTACGGGGTGGGGGGGGGGGGGGCTGCGGAACACAGTGCACCAATGCCGTTGTGCTTCGCACGTGAAATTGGAGTTAACAGAACAGCATCTATTACCGGACCACTGACATTAATCCCCTGGTGCAATGTCACATTTGGCCGTTAATACGTCCTATAATTTATTAATGCATTTGATCTGGCAATGTAGCTGAGATTCAGGTTTGGTTATTCTGAGCTCCAAAAAAAATGTCCTTTTATTCATTTAAAATGGAAAATTAGTCACTCTGTAAATGAGGGACTTGGAATATGTCTTTCATCATTGTTTTCTTGTTTTCCTCAGGCGATCTGATTCTTAGTAAGCTCCTGATTCTATGTTGTATTTTTGTTCATCTGGTTTTGTTCATTTGTTCATCTTTTGTATCCAAAGAAAGATGTCATGAAAAAATGTTCAGCATGTCCGAAGCGACATCTTCAGTAGAGAAAATGATTGGCCGTGATTTCTATGGTTGCCATAGTGTTGATTTCAAAATGTTGATAATCTTTCACCAAGATGTCTACTTCACCTTACACGACTGTGAATGTGTTTGACTTTAGTCTTAACTTGGGCCCTCAGTAAAAGGAAATCTATACAGAGAGCCTGTGTTTGTTATTGATTAATGTTGAGTTTGCGTAGTGCTTTGGATGCAGTCACAGTGCATGGTGTGTTGTACAGCAGATAAGACTGCCTTTTTTTTTTATGTCTTATGTATTATGATATTACAAACTCTGAATAACCATTTAAAAAAATTATGTGAACCTACTACATATTGTGAGTTTGCAAATGAACATTATAAAGAAGCATACAAAATGCTCTTAGTATGTGACCTTTGACATTAGCACCTTGTTCAGTGTCCCCCAAATATTAAAGCAGATCCATTCATCCGTATATAACCTTGTAAATATATGACGCTTAAACTGCTTTGGCACAGTTTTTGAGGCTCTGCATTCCAAAAGTAAACAGTGTTCCCCTCTCTGCATTCTTCTCCTGGACAGGTGCGCTGAAGGTATGGACTGTAACTGCGTTAGTGACCTGCTACTCACGCCGCCTGTCCCTGCCCTCTGGACGCCAGGTGAGTCAGTCGCGCAGACAGCAGGAGGTGGGGTGTTTACAGAAACGAGAGAGAGAGAAGATGTAGTCGTTAGAGGGTAAACTGAATGATATGCTTGACTCCATGCTGTTTGAGAAAGAGAAGTTGAGGTTATGATAGGACTGAGTGGATTGCGTTGATGCTCGTAGTATCTGATATGCTATAATTAGTATTGAGATGCTAACAGATGTATTTACGTCAATGTTTCTTGAGTTCTGTAGTTGCCATGGTGATGTATTTACATTCTATATCCACAACCGTGTGATCCACTGCTTGTTAACTGCTCGTGAGTTTAAAGATAATTTCTTGTTTCAAAAAATATCTGTTTCATGTCTGATTTTCATTCATTTTTGTTCTACTCGTACATCATTACAAGTAACAGGAGATAACATTTTTTTTGTTATTATGTTATTTCAGGCAGTTTTTGGGTACATGATGCAAATTCACACCTTCTTATCAAATGGTGTAAACAGACAAATATTCAGTTGGGAGGGACACAAAACAAAATGGAAATAAATCAGTTAATTTGATTTTTAAAATAAGTTTGTTGGTTAGATCTGTGTATTTTTTTATTGTTAGCCTGTTAGTAACAGAACATGTTAATATTACAGACAGTGCATTTTTTCATACCTCTTGTTTGGATTCGATGTCTCTTCTCGCAGACATTCATTAATTACTGGTAGGCTCAAAAGAGCAAAAAGAAAAAAAAAGAGAGAAAGAGAGAGAGAGAGAGAGAGAGAGAGAGAAAGAAAACCTCAAAAGACTTCCCTTCAGTTTAACCAAGAGCCAAAATCTCACTGACCTGAACCAGGCTTTGGATCAGTAACGCGGGCCGAGAATCCCTGAGGCAGGCCGTTTGATATTAAACACACGAGTCCTTCAACCCATCGTTCTCATCAGTCATTTGGACAGCTTAGCCCTTCGGCTAGCATCTTAAACCCAAACAGGCCTCAATCACATCCTCCCGCTTTCCTGTCTCCCCTTCCCCAGGCATCGCCTTCCCGGACTGGGCCTACAAACCCGAGTCGAGTCCGGGCTCCAGGCAGATCCAGCTGTGGCACTTCATCCTGGAGCTGCTGCAGAAGGAGGAGTACCAGGGGGTGATCGCCTGGCAGGGCGACTATGGCGAATTCGTGATCAAAGATCCCGACGAGGTGGCGAGACTCTGGGGCATTCGGAAATGCAAGCCTCACATGAACTACGACAAGCTCAGTCGTGCTCTGAGGTAAAACCCACTTTTTGTGTGTGTGTGTGTGTGTGTGACGGGGAGAGCATTGTGCATTTGTGCCTGTGTGTGCTCCTGTGTTGTGTGTATAACTTCATAATTATGCTATTACATTATTTTCACTTTTTGTGAGAATTCCTTGTGTCGGTACAATATTTTGCATTTTCCGTTTTTTTTAATGTCACACTGTCACTTTGCCTGCGCTTTGAATTGATGGTTGGTTACTTGTATCACAGATCTCCAATAGTGAACTGTATATGAGTTTAAGGAATGAAAGTTTGTATCTTATGTCTTTCTGCGCATGACAAGTTCATTAGTGTTAAATGAACTCTGTGAGTTGATTTGTTGTGTATCTGAAATGAGTAAACATCTTTTCTATATTTGCTTAGTACGACATATCTCTATTTTTCTGCCTGCGAGAAAAAAAAAATATTGCTTAAGATATTTTTAGTGGTGCTTTCCTCAAAGAATATCAATATTTTCCATTTTGTGGTATCTTTGAACATCCAGATAGATTCCCGACTCCAGCATGAGGCCTCTATAAGGAAGATTTGTCAATACGGATTTCGAAATTTAAACCTCCTTAAAATATTTTATATGACGAAAATTCAATAGTTCAAGAGCCTTTATCAAATCTACCGCTCCGCTCGTCCGGATCAGAAACTTGAAAAGCTAAACTTTTTTTTTGGACTTTTTAAAGTGTTTTAGACATCGATGTTAATTCAGATGATCTGCATGCTAATTACCCACACCCTCCTTCTTTTATGTAAATCATACCATACTCTATACTCCATTTCTCATTCCTCCTCCCCCACCCTCCCATTCCATCCCTCGCTCCCTCTCTCCCTCCCTGCCCCCTTCCCCTCGCCATAATAGACGCTGTCGTTCCTTGCTAATTGTTATGAATTGGCGTGAGCCGTAATTAGCCTCGTTGATTAGCCTTGCTTAATTGCTCAATTAAGGGGCAGCGCACAATTGCCGCGCAAAGCAAAAGCGAACAAATCATTGCTGTAGCGGGGGCCGTAGCAAACGTATGAAAACGGTTCGGTTGAACTTTGCAGGGAGGGGTGGGGGGGGGGAGAGATGGGAGGTGGGAAGTCAAGCATAAAGTGTGTTGAGATTAAAGAGCCTTGTCTCCCATGCATAGGTGAACATATTCAAAGGTCTAAAGGATCTCAATGCTAAGATGGTGCAGAAAAGACTTAAATGAAACCAGACAGATTATCTATCTTTTTTTGTTTCCAACTGAACTGTTTTCCTGAAGCGTGCGCACGCACACACACGCACATGCACACGCGCACACACACGCATGCGTACACACACATGCACACACACACGCGCGCGTACACACACACAGCGTTATGATGATGTTGAAGTCAAATCCAGGCAGTTGGATTCCAGTGTTTTCCTGATGAAGGATGTATAGATGTGGTTGTCATGACTAAAGAAGGGTCGTGAACCCTGGAGGTCATTTCTTTGAGGGTCATGTTCATATTATTTTTCTTATGTCATTATCATCTTTAAGACAGATCTTGTTTAACACATACACACGGGCACGGAGAAGAGAGCGGTTCTGCCGTATGCGTCTTTGCTCTCTGCTTACTTCAAGTGTTAAACTTAAAATTAAAAACGTACAGAATCTCAAACACCATCTACAGTCTCTTCCCTGGCAGTGCACTCCTTCCTCCACTAACGCTCTCCTCTCTCTATCTCCTTCTCCCCTTCTTTTTTTCTCTCCCCACTTTGCTCTTCCCTCTCTTTCTTACTTTAATCTTTAGGTATTACTACAACAAGCGCATTTTGCACAAAACCAAAGGAAAGCGATTCACCTATAAGTTTAACTTCAGTAAGGTGGTTCTGGTGAACTATCCGCTGTTGGACATGGCCAGTTCTCCTTTCCTCTTGGCCCAGAACCACTTCAACAGTGGCTCCACCACACCAGACTGCAGCCCTGTCACACCTGAGGTATGAAGGGAAACATGGGAAAGGGAGGGGGTAGGACGCTATGGCCTATATATGCCCGCTACTGAACTGTTAAACGCACAGACAGACAGACAGACAGACAGACGGATAGACAGACAGACGGATAGACAGACAGATAGACAGATAGATAGATAGATAGATAGATAGATAGATAGATAGATAGATAGATAGATAGATAGATAGATAGATAGATGAGAGTTTCGTGTGGTGGCAGATGGCTAAAGTTGTTTTGAAAAGCAGTTTGAGGAGTCCTATTATGGATATTATAATGCTTGTGGCATTACAATACACATGGGGAAGAGTTCCTAGTGTTCATACAGGCTTCTCAGCATTAACAAGAGATTTCACAACTAGAATAATACTGGAAGGAACAATTCAGTTCGCTTCACCTCTCTGTGAAAATAATTGCATATTGTGATAATTATAATACAAAGAGAGATGAACTGAGACGGAATCAGTTTAAAAATCTATGTTATATATATATGTATATTTCAGTTTAAAAATATGTATATGTATGACAGAGATAGCCTAAAGGGATAAAAAAAAAAATCAAACCAAAGATTATGATGTGTGCGTTTACAATGGATGGTAAAGGTCAGGGAAATATGGAATCTGCTGGGATTTTTCAAGGTCGTGTAGCTCTTCCTTTAATCCTCAGCATTTAAAAGATTAATGTAGTTTCTTTTGAATCCATACCATATCAGACCTTCCATGTTAACTCAGATGTAAGTGATGCAACTGTGTAACTGTGTGTTGCTGACTGTGCAGGCAGGTGGAAATCCTACTGTGCGTGTATCGAATGAATTGTATTCATCTTGTTGTTTTTTTTTTTCAGTATGTTTTATTTACTGTTTGTAATGGTTGCAGGCTCATGAGTGGATTATTAATCATTATTTGCCTTGAGTCATCCTTAAACTTGTACTAAAATAATTATTATTTCAATATCAAGCCCAGAATGTGAATTAAAATGTCTTTCCACGGGGTAACAGTGGAGTTACAGAACTGTTAAATTAAGTCAGATATCTGCATGTATATATTCAAATGATTGAGGTTGTACTCATTTGCATGTATATACTCAATGATGAATCACTTAATGTCATTTTCATTATAAAGACAGAAATACTGACGTGCGACTGTATTGGGTTTTCATGAGGACAGCGTTGAATAAATTTTAGAGATCTGACAGTAGGCCTAGCATTTTTATGTACATTAAATAAGGTCTTCGGTCATTTTGCAATACGGTTGAGAGACCCTCTAAGAGAAGAATTACGGTGTGAAGGAGAAAGTGGAACGATTGAGTCAAGAGGCCTTTTTAAACAAAAGAAGATGTTATCCCCTTTCACATTCTTGTCTTGGATGGTGTATCCATCTCTGTCATCGATTTAAAATGAAAGAAATGAAAGAAAAAGGCAGTGCGTTAGATCAATGTGTCGTAATTAATGCAGGTTTGTTAAGCAATCGGGATCCACGAGCTTGGAAGTACAGTCTCGCCCTTCAAACTCTGTACTGAGGAGTGACAGACATTATTGATCCGCGCGACGTGGTTAAGGGGAAAAAAACGAGAAGGAAAATCTCTCTGCCGTCTGTCACAGGAGGCTCTCGCGACGACTTTGCAGTTTCCTTGATTTTAACTTCATCCCTACCGCCCACGTTTTAATCTTTCCCTTGAAACTCAACCTCGAATTTGGGTTAGAGTTTGCCCTCCTGCTTCTTCTAAAAGACTTTTACTTTTTTCTCACACTATAGGCTATAGGCTATGGGCCACGTACTAATGTTAGCCAAGTTTGCCAGTGCGACTTCGAGGATGACAGCAGTAGTTAGAGAGTTACGATACAGTTCTAGAGCATAAAGCGAAATTAGTTCGCTCTCTCTCACACACCTGAGTCTTCTCTCGGTGCTTTGATAAATGTCACTTCAAGCGCTTGTCTTTTCACGCCGACGCAGTAGCATTGCGGTCCCATAGTATCGCTTTGTTTTCAGCGTTTTCATAAGTAATTTCAAAATCTACCGCTATGTTAGTTGGTCCTTTAAAAATCTTGATCACAAAGCGACAATTCCAAAAAAGCGTGCTCACGTTTTCAAATACGATCTAGTGGTATTGTGCTGCAGACTAGTGAACCAGACAGTATGACAACACAATGTTAGCTGGCTTGCCTTTTGGGATCAATAATGTACGTGAATTCTCGTGATTGTCCTCTTGGGTTCCATTATGGTGTTGTTCACGTTCTAAAAATACTACACTGTGGTAATGATGGTATCACACATCAATTAATCTCTCTCTCTCTCTCTCTCTCTCTCTCTCTCTCTCTCTCTCAGACACTTCAGTCCCTGTTCCCTCGTTTGCCAGAGTCTGCTCGAGGGGCGTCTCTCTTTGACCGAGGAGCTGGAGGCCCAGGGCCGGAGAGTGACAAATTGAGGCTGGACACTTTTCCCTTCCTCAGCACAGGTAAGGATGAGCGGAAATGAAGGAAGAGAAAAGAGATGAGTTAAAAAGGCAGAGATGAGGATCTGTTTGATTTGATTTCATGTGTACTCGCTGTAAGTTTTAAAGGGAAATGGAAGAGAGAGCAGGGAACGTAGAAGGGTTTCTTTCTTTGCAGAAATTGTTAGGAGAAGCTGGGACAGGAGAATGAAATATGGTGAAATATAAAGAAATGACGCGAGAGGAAAAAGAGTGATGAGGGATGATTTCAGTGGGGGGTTGATTTAAGCCATGCGTTTGTTTTGTGTTTTTTTGTGTGTGTGTGTGTGTGTGATTGTTTGTAGTCATTTGCATATTCACATGCAAATTTGCATCTTAACCCATCTGCTCTTGCACCTCCTCTTTGTGTGTGTGTGTGTGTGTGTGTGTGTGTGTGTGTGTGTGTGTGTGTGTGTGCGCACAATCTTTTGTCTCAGGAAACACTTCAAATGTGTGTTACAGTATCGGTGCATCAGAATGTGTGCGCACATAGTGTGTATATGGGTGTGTGTGTTTGCGTGCGTGTGTGTGTGCTTGCGTGCGTGAGTGTGTGCGTGTGTGTGTGTGTGTGCATGAGTGTGTGTAAGACATCCTATCTCAGTAACACTCCTTTGCCCCCCCCCCCCCCCCCAACTTGTTTGTCCTCAGGTTGTTTTCCCCCCTCCTCCCCTCCTTACCCTCTTCTCTCTCCCATGTGTCCGCCCTGTCCTAATCCCTTCCCAGGCAGGAAGGCCCTAATTGAGGGTGCAGGCTTCAGTTTGTGGCCTGTGGGCGCCCATTACTGTGTTTTCATAAGCAAGTGAGGCCTGCCTGACTGATTCAATATTCATGTGTCTGCCAGCTACTCCTGGCCCTACACACAGAGAATGCACCACTGTCAAATTAGCCCTGCATAGCAAATGATAGAGAAAGAGAAAGCGAGAGAGAGACAGAAAAAGAGAGAGAGAGAGAGAGAGAGAGCAAGAGAGAGAGAAAGAGAGACAGAAACAGAGGTGCACGTTTCAACTGCAGATGTATGAGAGGGAATTCTCCCGTGAAGTATATATGTATCACATGGTATATATGGGCAGTGAGGTGTATAACTTTGGATAAATGCATCGAAACTTCTGTTCCCTGCTTGAGGTTGGCTCTAAAAGGCACGATTAAGGGTGATTTAACAAATTAATTCATTTGCATTGGTTCACCTGTAGACCCTGCATTCAGTATTTTGGTATGTATAATTAGAACTGCCGATAAGAGTCTAAATCCGAAAATTTTCATCTCGCCTTACGTATTAATAATTAAGACTAGCCACGGGTTTTATTGATCACGGATATGCTGTTTTTTTTTTTTTGTTGTTTTTTTTTTAAACATCATGTGACACTCAGGTATGAGGGAAGCCTAACGGATGTTTGTAAAGATTAACCTCCTTCCCTCTTTTTCTTTTTCTTTTTTTTTTTTTTGCTGTCTCTCCTCTTCTCCTCCTCCAGGGAGTCCTTGTTACTCTAAACCTCCATCTCTGCTGGGTCCTTACCCCCGTAACCCGACGTTTGACTACCCGTGGGGCTTTAATCCTTACCTCCCGGGGGCCTTCTCTCTCAACAACTGCCCCAAATTACCCCCCGGCTCGCTGTACCCCTCCCATTTCTACCCCAACCCGCTCCAAAGCAGCCTGTCCCAGCTTCCCCACCCGTTCTCCTCTCTCTTACCCCCGGGAGATGGCGCAGGAGCTGAGAGAGGAGGAGGCGGGCAGACAGGAGGGAGCAACGGCACGGCGGGCGGCCAGCCTCCCAGGCTGTGCATCCCCCCGTACCCCGGGAGCGCCCCCCTGGGTCGAACTGAGGTGGGCAACGGGGGTGGCGCGGGAGCCGAGAGGGAGAGGGCGGAGGCCACCGTCCCGGGCGGCGGAGGTGGCGTAGGTCTGGGGTTGGGTTTGGGGTTAGGTCTGAGTCTGGGTGGGGTGAACCTGGGCAACGGAGGGGGTCGCCAGAGCCCGACGGAGAGGCGAGGAGGGGTCAAGCAGGACCCGGAGTCCGATTCAGAGCTGGAGATCACCGACCTGAGCGACTGCAGCTCGGAGAACGAGAACGAGCCAGACTTCAGCGTCGGTAAGGAGGCCAGGATCGGAAGCAGGTCGCACCCCCTGGAGGCCAAGAGCGGAGCCATCGGGGGAGCTTTGCCACCCCTTTCTTCTCTCCCTCCACCTGTGTCTCCCCACCCCTTAAAGAGTTTAGTGCCCCTGACTCCTCCACCACCATCCCTTCCTCCATCTCTCTCTCCCTCACTGGCTTTAGTCGATCGTCACAGGGAGACAGAGGCTCTGAAACTCTCTCATAGTTAATATATTCTCCTCTCCAAGCTTCTCACTGTCCCACAAGCTCTCTCTCTCTCTCTCTCTCTCTCTCTCCCTCTCTCTCCCTCTCTCTCTCTCCCTCTTTCCTTCTCTCTCCCTCTCTCTCTCCCTCTCTCTCCCTCTCTCTCTCCCTCTCTCTCTCGTTCTCTCTCTCCCTCTCTCTCTCGTTCTCTCTCTCTCTCTCCCTCTCTTTATCTTTCTCTCTCTCTTTCTTTATCTCTTGATGTCATGCTTTTTCTTTTTTCTCCCTGTCCTTTCATCCTTTCATCTTTTGAAAGGGTGTCTGATTTAGCCTGTTTTTTTTGTTTTTGCTCTCTCTCTCTCTCCCTTTAACTTTCTCTTCTTTGCGGTTTGCCCCCTGGTTTGTCCTGTCCCTCTCTTCCCACTCACCCCTCTCTCCCATTCTTCTACATCCCCCACCTGTCTCTGTGTCCTCAACAAACTCTCTCTCTCTCTCTCTCTGTCACTCCTCTCTGTTTAAAATGTACAGTATGTCAGTGCACCAGCACGTCCAAGCTGTGAGCACAACTATCTTTTCGTTGTGGTCGTTTTCTGCTCAGTGTTTTCCATTCCATTCCTCCTCTCTGAATTCAAATGTAGCCAGCACACAAAGCACTTTGTGAAAGGGAACCATCACGTTAAAAAGGACACAATAAAAACGCACTCTCAAAGGCACTCGTCCTCTGGCGAAGTAGGCGGTGTTGGTAATTGATTTGATATTTTTTTTGGTTTTTGTTTGCCATGACGCACAGTTGTAATCAAAGTTTTAGAGGTAGGAAAAATGATGTCTCTCTTTGTCTCTTTATCCCTCTTTCCCTGCTTTAATCAGCACCGTGCTCTGCAATTTAGTCCTGCAGCAAAATGTGCTTTTTCAAATAGCGTTTTATATGTACAGAGCACCGACACGTTTTCCTCAACGACGCAACTTTAGTCCGATTCGTTCCACGGACTGTCCGGTTTTAGGTAGTTTATGTTAAACATTGTACCGAGGTACCGGGTCCAGCCGTGCAGGAGAAAATGCAATAACGGCGACGGCAAAATGAGTTTTTAAAGCAATTTGGCTGTTTTGCAATAAAGCTTTTATTTGCATTTGCAATTGAACTGGGCTCAAGGCTTTGAAACGCATGACATTGTCAAACAATGCCATCTAATGGTGAAATATGATTTCTGCTTCCTGCGACTGTCGAGGCGTTTTAACTTCACATTCCGCCGAAATGAAAATTTCTCACCAATCGCCATGTAATTCGTTTTATTTCTTGCATTTCTTTTTGCTTTTGAATATATTTTCTTGTGTGTTTTGTACAATTAACTATGTTTCAAACAATGTGATTATGATTTCATTTAATATTGCTTTACAGCATAACAATGTAAACTGCCATCTGTAGAACTGTTCTCAAAGACCAGAGGTAGACAGAGAGAGAAAGAGAGGGGAGACATACCTATGAATTTGTAATTATATTGCAATGTGTATATATTTTATTATTGTGTACATTTACATTTAATTATTATTATTATTATTATCACTATTATATGAAATAGTTGTATTACTGTGACTTTATTATGTATTTAAATGGAAACAGATTATGAAGAATGGATAACTATAGGTGTAATATTGCTCTGGGTTAAGAGTGGTAGAGCGACTGTGATCAGATTTTTTTTTTTTATATATATGAAGATGGTGTTTGGACAGGGTACGGTTTAATAATTTCACGACTCTTTCTGCTAATTGTGCCCTTCAGTCATTTTTTTTTTCCCTGGATGTTCTAAGAATCCACTGGGTGCAAATATGCCCCTGGTTTAATGTTCTAATTTATTTATTTATTTAGTTCGTTTTAGTTTGTTTGTTCATCCAGTGTTAACGTACTGTAATTAGTCAAATGTGAAACATATTGGTTGCTATACTTTTGTTTTTCTTTTGGTTTTATTTATTTATTTATTTTAAAGGTATTTGTTTCAAACCACTGTTTATTTATGTTGTCAGTATCTGTCGGACTATAAAGCAACATCTTCAGCTATTGAACGCTGAAAAACAGTGAAATTTGCTCAGTGTGAAACCAGTATCTAAAGCAATGTGTTAAACAAGAGACATTTGTTTCAAAAACAACAGCGACTGGGCTGCACTCTTCTACTTCCACTTGACTCATTCTTGTACAGTAAAGAACAACAACAACAACAACAAAAAAAAAAATCACCACTGTAAATAGGTTTTCTTTTGTGTATTTGTGTGTACACATCAAAAAAAAAAAAGAAAAAAAATAGACAAAAAAGTTCCTTACATTGAGATTAGCAGTGGTTTTGTTTTGTTTTATTGTAAAGAGGAGTAATGAAAAGGGTGACGTAGGGAGGGCGGGGTTAAAAAAAAAAAAAAAGTAAAAGAGTAATATCTTCAACAGCAATAAACATTATTCTGGAGGTTTGATCGTTTGAGTGTTTTTGAATGTTTGCCTTTAAATCTCATTGATTCCCTTAGAGCAAATGCGTCGACGTAGACAAGATAGGGAAAAAAAAAAAAAACATTTTTACCTCGGAAATGTTTTGTCATGAAGAAGATGGTAGTGGTTAGAAGCGTAAACCTTCGACCTCGTCGTGATTAGATTATGTGATATGGAGTATTTTGATTTTGAAAAACAGGTCACATTACACTCTTTATTCTATGCTCCTCTGCGGGTGTTTATAGAGAAATAAATAAATGAAGCATATGGATGGTTATTATATCTTTAGTGTAGCAGATGCACAGACATGTCTTAGAATGGCTGTTCCTTTCAGTTTGCCTCCGTATTCTTAATCTGCAGATATTCCTACAGATTATTACACATCATGCTTACAGAGAGGCTCTCTCTCTCTCTCTCTCTCTCTCTCTCTCTCTCTCTCTCACTCTATCTATGTACATGGGTAGACATAGAGATAGACATAGATGATATAGATATATTCAGGGACCAGAGCTACATGGCATTGCTGAAAATGTAAGATCCATTTCCGAGGCCAAATATGTTATTACAATGTATGATCTACAGCTTTGATCAAGGAGAATTTTAACCTTTGTTGACACACACTACACATATTTTTTCAGATTCCTTGAAAAAGAAAATATCTTTGTCTTTGAATGTCAAACAAACTGACAGAGCCAGTCTACATGCTGTGCGTGCATGTGTGTGTGTGTGTGTGTGTATGCTCGATAAACAGAACTGAATCTCTCTCTCTCTGACATAATTTGGAGAATTTTCAGTGTTGAAATTACTTTGCCACAAGATGGCGCTTTCGGTCCATTGGCAAATATTTCTACTGCCCCCCCCCCCCCCCCCAAAAAAAAGAAAAAAAGAAAAATCAAGAATACCTTCTTTTCTTTATTATTATGGACACTGTAAAATTTTCACTTTCTTTGCAAGTGAGAGAAGAGCTATAGCAAGTTGGTCTACTAGCTCTATAGTTAATTTCAACATAATCTAGAGCACTAACTCAGTTTCTTTACAAGTTGCGCAAAGTTTATATAGGATTTCATGTATTTATTTTAATTGAGTTGACGTTCAAACACTGTGAGAGAGACACATGTGCATCTGCCGGGAATGGGAAAACAGATAGACTCAGGATAACGTAAACGTCCTGTTTTTGTACAACACACAGGCTACTAAAATCACGTGTGAATTGATTTTATGAAAGAATGGAATGTACCATCTGTGGAAAGAATAATCCCAGATTGAAAGCACTCCTCAAAAATCTCATTCTCAAAAAAAAAAAAATCTCTTATAAATTACGTCTACCCACCGGTCACACGCTGTAGCAAAAATAGGCCTGTGTCAAATTTAAATAGAACAAAAAAAATTACAACTTTTTTATTTTAAAGTAACACACGTGAGCTCAATGTGGGTCCGCGTGAGAGCTTCCCTAAGTGATTTACAAATACAGTGCAATATGCCAAATTTTCAAAATGGGCAACCACTTCTGATCACAGATCAGCATTTAGAGCGATGGGGAACATATTAAGTGTAACACTGTGCTGTGCGGAACCAAACACCCCATAGGGTCGCAATTTTTGAGTGTTTTCCCCCTACTTGTCGTCTCATCCCGAACAGGAAGAGACATTGAAGAAAAGTTTCACATGAAATACACTTATGAAACATAAGTCCAATACCGAAGAATTTAGACACCTTTTAGTATTGCAGAGCAGTCAAACGAACTGCCTCATTTCACTCCTTTTCAGAAACGCATATCCAGTGTGCTCTCCTTTGCTGTCAAAATTTGTGCGCCCCAAAATATTTGCTACTTCCGCGTAGCTTACAATGTTTTTTTTCTACCGACGTACGGCAACTTTAACCAGGAAACCGTTATAGGCGCGTCTCTCTCGTTTCACCTTCTTTGCAGGTAAGCTCTTCGTCTGAACAGTATGGAATGCAACAAATGGGACAATATTGTTGTTGTTAATATCAGCAGCATGTTTTAGAAATATTGGGTGATATGGTTTGTCGCCTGAGACCGCTTTCCTTGGACTGTTAGCCTCGGCAGCTAACAAGTCATCGAGTTTAGACAGCGTCTAGCTGCAGGAATGTTTTGTTTGGCAAGTAAGCATTAGCAGAATTTCTGTACATTTTAGATTTTTTGCATTTGTTCGATTGCATTTCGTTTAAATTAGGTCATATTTACTACTATTGTGTTCGAATGTGGTCTTTTAATTCACTAAATCAGTACTGTTTTGTGAAGAAAATGATTACATCTGGGTGAAAACTAGCAAATCCAAATTCGGTCTTTGAAAGAATGTTGCGACTCATGACATGTAACCAGTTGCAAATTCGTGGTAGCGAAACTAAGCGGACATCAGTGAACTGGCAACATTAAAACTACATTTGTGAAGATATTAATCGATCCGCAATTGACTAGGCCTATGTAACAGCCTTCGTATCCACAATCTGTACAGTAGCAAGAATTACAATTACTGCACTTGGGCTGCATGTTTTTCCACCAGGCATTGTGAAAGATTATGAGGATTAGGTGCACTGAAAAAGATTGCTTTGATCCTAAGATCATGTTCGATATTTTATAATGTATCGGAATCACTTCTGTTAAGTTCTTAGTAAGGTAACCGATTCACTTAAAAAAAAAAAAAAAAAAAATCTTGTGTACCTACGTTGACGAACGCGTTTTTACCGCAGCTGACATTTACAGATTTGTCCAACCGATTAGATTCCTAAGTGTATTTAAATGCCGTGCACTTTAGAAACATCGCCAGTCTTAATACTGTTTTGATCTATCTCTTTCCGACAGCAGGAGTAAACATGGATCCAGTTACATTTGCTTCTCAGACATCGTCCATTAACCTATTACTACTTTATAACATTAATATGAATGGACATCGCTAATGGTTTACATTGTTTTTTTTTTTGTTTTTTTTTTTCTTTTTATCTTCCCTCCTGCTTCTGTCTTCACCACCTCAGCTATTTGACACACTAATGACAAGTGTATTTTGGAAGTGCTTTTCATAGTTTTGCTGGTCAAATATGTTTCTGGGTACAAAATTATATTTTAAAGTGAGACCAAAGGTTTTTGTGGGGCCAACATTGTGTAAATTCTAGTTTTACATGGTTCAGAAATGCAACAAGGATCAGCTGACTCTGTGATGCTAAAAGTAATGTTCACAACGTTTAAAACTAAGCTTATTCACCTCTAGAACACACAGTTCATCGCTAACGGTTGCACGAGAAGTGACTGTTTTCCCAGTAACCGATGTAATCTATTGACTTTTTTTTTTTTGAAGCGTGATAATGAGATGTCATTGCAGTGAGGCATAGAATTCGTGGTGGAGGGAGAAAAAAAAAAGAAGTCACTGATGTTTACGTTGTCAGTTTGAAATACATTCAGCTCTCAGCAACGCTGGCAAACTGTAGTCGACACTGGAGGCTCGTCTTTCGGGTTTCTTAAAACATACCGCAAACAGGCCGAACCCGAGTGTAATTTTTATAAAGTGACACTCATTAGTTTGACATTAAGGTGGTTTGATGAGCTCCTCCTGGAACCCCTCAGGCCCTGTGTGTGTGAGTGTGTGTGTGTGTGTGTGTGTGTTTATTCGGGATGCCTTGGGCTGGTTGCTGAACTGGAGTTGTCAGGGTATGTCTGCTCCCGGTGAGTAATGTGTTGGTGTTTGGGTAAAGGTAGTGCATGATTTGTTGTTTGAGGGAGGGAAGTAACCGAAGAGTGTGAACAACGTTGCCTCACGCTCGTCCAATGCTGACACTGCCTTCTTTTTTCTTCTCCTTTCCTTCCTCTCCCCTCTCCGTTTCTCTCTCTCTCTCTCTCCCTCTCCCTCTCCCTCCTTTCTCTACCTCCTTTGCAAGTTCAGTCTTGTCTGCCTCGAAGGTACTGACTCTTTCATTCAGTGGAATGTAGACAAATTTTTTTGCCTCCCACTTTTTTTTTAATCTGTTTTCTCTCTCTCTCTCTCTCTCTCTCTCTCTCTCTCCTCTCTCTCTCTCCCTCACTTCATCATTTATTTTTTCATTTTATCTTACACACACGCGCGCACAAACACACACATGCATTGTGTGGTTTCTCACCTTGGCAGATTTGTGCACATCTCTTAGACAGATATGTTTGCCCTGTACAGGAAGGTAGAAATCCCACAAGACTGAAAAAAAAGAAAAAAAGAAAAAAAAAAGATCCAGAGATGGAGGGCAATGACAAAACACTTTGCTAGATTCACGTAACAACTCCTGAAGAGATAAATGCAGACTCTTCATGAAAGACAGGGGAAGATTTAGATCTTGGATTTGAGACAGCTGTTGTTGCTCATTAATTAAAATTGAATCTTGGGCATTAGTTGCAGCTGATAATGTCGTGTTGCAGTGCTGCCCCTTCGTGACAGATCATAGCGTTGCCTTTGGAAAAGCCTGAAATGCAGGTTCGTCGCTCCATTGGTGAACTCCCTGGGATCTCTGTTTGCCTGAGAAGTGGGCGGAGTCAGAGGTAAAGCATGTTAGTCAGTGGACTGGTTTGCACTTCAGAGACAGAGCTGTCAATGTGGCCACGCCCCTTTAATACCCCCCCCCCCCCCCCCCCAATGTCGCTGCTCCTGCTGCTGCTGCTCCTGTGTTCAGCCAGCGTGTCTGACTCGGCACACCCTGTTTATTTTGAGTGTGTCTTTGTGTGTGTGTGTGTTTGCGTGTGTGTGTGTGTTTCCTCACAGCATGGGGGGAAAAATGACGATTTTTCACAGCAACACTCAAATCAAAAGCTGCTCTGTATACGTCTAGACGGTTCACTGTCTTTGTGCGTGTGTGTATGTGTGTGTGTGTGCGAGTGTGTATTTGTATGTATGTAGGTGTGCACGCACCTAGGTTCTGGTCGTGGTCATTTTCCAAAAAGAGTTGAAGTTGCTTCGCAGAGACCTTTAAGGCCAAAGACACAAAGACTTCATCCAATTGGCAACTGATATAATGCCACATACAGTTCATATGGCACTATGTCATATTAGATTAACAGGTTTCACCATAAGACCAATCAATGGGTTTCTTTTTCTTGGTGTGAGAAATTGTGTGTGTGTATTTCTGTTTGTTGGTGTGTGTGTGTTTGCGTTTATCGATGTGTGTGTTCGTGTTTGTTGGTGTGTGTGTGTTTGTGTTTGTGCATGTGTGTGTGTTTGTGTTTATTGGTGTGTTTGTATTTGTGTTTGTGTGTGTGTGTGTTTGTGTTTATTGGTGTGTGTGTGTGTTTGTGTTTGTTGGTGTGTGTGTTTGTGTTTGTTAGTGTGTGTGTATTTGTGTTTGTTGGTGTGTGTGTGTATTTGTGTTTGTGTTTGTTAGTGTGTGTGTATTTGTGTTTGTTGGTGTGTGTGTGTATTTGTGTTTGTGTTTGTTGATGTGTGTGTATTTGTGTTTGTTGGTATGTTTGTGTGTGTGTTTGTGTTTGTTGGTGTGTG
>NC_044503.1:27961983-28091983 GCF_902362185.1 Chanos chanos | reverse complement strand
TGAAAAGGAACTATTGTTTGTCTGCTCTACGGATTCTTAGAATGTTATTTTAGGTTGAGAACATTTTGATGATTTCAATGTGTATTATTGTCTCTTTTTTGAATGCTTCGTTTGGGGGATCTCCCCTGGCGTATTTGATTTACCCTCAGGACCGCTGTTTGCTGTTCTGCGTCGAACTTCCGTTTTTGTGTGTTTGTTTATTGGTTTGTTTTTGTTTTTATTTTCATTTTAATCTTCCTGTCACAGAGAAGTATCTCGATCAGCCTCAGAATCAACCGCTCAGGCCTTTCTTGACATATGGCCCAAAAATCAAGCCAAAAACAGGCCTTCCACCAATAAAATCACCCATGCCGAGTAATTTGTTGTGCCCGTAAGGCTTAGGAGGACTTTAAACTGAACTCTTTATAAGGTTATAACTCTGCAGATGACGTAGATGATGTAGATGAGTCTCTCAAGAGGGTAGCATTTGGTCAGATAGGACCTTAGCCACTGTAATTTCATGAGTGAAAAGTGTCCAGATGAATTGCAGCTATGCTGAACAGTCATTCTAACAATCCAAATGAAAACACTTGTTCCTCTTTTTATGGAGATATGGCTGTGTTTATGTAATTCCGTACCTGCATATATGTTAGATATGCGGTAATCCCCCCCCACCCCCCCTCAAATATACCGGTATTACCTTTTAGACTCCCCTCATAACATTGTTTATATTCTTTGCTGCATTCCAAAGTTTTTGACAGTTGAGATAAGACAGTTAAAGGAGTAGGTAAAGATCAAAGGCCATACCAGTTCTGGTGTCATACTGACAAAGGACGCATATCACAAATGTACACATTTCTTCTCCTCCATTACTTCTGTACCTTCATACTTACAACATCAGAAGAACCATACGGGTTATTTCCGACTATGCTTTGGTTTCATTCTTTATAATAATCTGATTTGCAAAACACGCAACGTGATTGTACGTAACTCGCGAATTATTTCAACACGTAAAAAAACGATCCTCCAGGCATGATTGCATAAATGCAAGGTATCCTCCGTCCGCAGGCTAAACAGTCAGAGGAGAGCAGCGATGTCACCATTAAAATAATGTTTCACGTCAAATGAAATCAAATTAAGTTACCAGTTCAACTGGGGAAAAAAAAAAATAAGGTGAAAAATATAGCTCGTCCTTTTACGCTCAGTAAATGTCACAAAGTTTCATGAATAGAGATAAAGAAAGCACTAGCAGAAAAGCACAGAAAGCCCCTGGAGCGACAGTAATGCTAATGATTATTATTATTCAGTTCAAAAAGAACGATGCCATTGTCCCTGAACACAGGAAATGACCTCAAACCACAGTAGCTCTTACTGGAAGCAGCTTCAGAAAAAAAGAACATACATGGTTTAAAAAGTTCATCAAGAGTCCCTCCTTTTTTTTTTTCTTTCTTTCTCTCTCTCTCTCTGTTTCATTCTCTCTCTGTTCCTTCTCCAAAGCTGTTGAACTTTCATTTTGCTCTGAGAGGTTGTCTATGATCAGATAGGGACAGGTACAGATAAGTATTTCCTTGTATTTTGCTGAAAGTGCCTGCACATATGGTCATTGTGCGAGATGGATGACTCATATGAGGTTACTAGTTGCTCGAACCGTCGGTTAGGAAGGAATCAGGTGACAGGTCACCCAATGAATCAGCAGAGCTGTTTTGCAATTATCTATTGGCCGTTTTATGGTAACGGCATCCTATTGGTTAACCTGCATGTCAGTCTTCAGTTATCAGGTTGCTCGTTCCATTAGTCGATTATTCTGTAACTCACTGGCCTTGTCAGCAAGACGAATCAATAAAATGATGCAGTTAGTAACACACAGCAGTTACTTTGTGATTACATGAGGGGATATGCCTTGGTGGAGTTTCTTTCTTTAGTTTCAACTTCCAGTAATTGAAGGTCATGCATAGCACTCATAGTTTTTAAATCTGGGAAGGTGTATTCCTAAGTTCAACAGTTTTCAGGGGGCAAAGGTGGGAATGGGGTAGGGTTGGGGGTTTTGAGATTCAGTTACATGGTATGCTTCTCATCTTTTGGACATTTGACCTTCATCACATGTCAGAGGTCAAGTTGTCCACATGAAGGTCAGCTTACTAAACCATTAAAGGATGATCACCTCACATACTCCTTGGCTGAGGTTTAGAACGTTAGCCTAGTTTCAGAACTGAATCTCAAAGCCCAATAATTATTGTGAGGTCTGTTTTCATAGTTCGTATTTTTAGCGCAAGTTAATTGGGAAGACCATATGCAGGGATATTTGTACTGATGAATAAAAATTGTCTTTTGTGTGTGTGTGTGCGCGTGTGTGTGTGTGTGTGTGTGCCTGTGCATGTTCCACAGGGCTCTTCATATTGCAGTGGTTCAAGAAGAGGAGGCCATGGTACATAAGCTGATTCATATTCTCGTTCATTCGCAGAGGGACTTAGATGTCTTCAATAATCTACGGCAGGTGAGATGCACAGAGAAACAGACGCACGCGCACACACACGCGCGCGCACATGCGCACACACATATGTGCACGCACCCACACACACACACACACACACACACACACACACACATACACACACACACACACACAGACACACACACACACACACACGCACACACACACACACACACACACACACACACACACACACACATTTTTTGGTCTATTTCACAAAGCTGTGTGTTGCCGTCAGGTAGATTTATGATGTTGGCTAGATAGATAGGTAGATAGATAGATAGATAGATAGATAGATAGATAGATAGATAGATAGATAGATAGATAGATAGATAGATAGATAGATAGATAGATAGATAGATAGATAGATAGATAGATAGATAGATAGATAGATACACACATACATACATACACACACACACACACATGCGTACATAGAAATCATTTTGTTAGACTAAGTACGAGAAGAGGAGGGGGGATTTAAAGGGAATGTGTGCATCTGTTCTTTTTTTATCACATGGCATTAACACACCTCAGCATTCTCACAGAGTCTGTGTCAAAAGGAAAGAGGAAGCTGTGCCTTTCCTAGCATGGACTTTTTTCCCAGTTATAGCAACCCAAGTGCGTTTTTGACAGTGGCTGATATCTGACCAGCTTCACTGGGAACTGACCAGCAGAGTACATCTGTTTAAAACCACAGCAAACTCTTCTGTTCCTTAACTAACTGTAGTGTGTGGTTCTTATGCACACTCCTCCCCCACCACACACACACACACACACACACACACACCCCCCTACACTACATCACGTACACGAACTGGAGTGTCCCTTGGCTTTCAGTTGTTTTTTTGTTTTTTTTTCTCTTTCTTCTTTTTCGTTGCTCTGTTATGCCAGTTCAACTCTTCACACTCTCTCCCATAAGCAGCGGATGGCTCGCGTCGCTAACCAGACCTCAGAAATTACCTTACACTGAGGTTTCCGTTAGAGGACACACACGCTCACACGCACACAGGCACACACACACAGGCACACACACACACACACACACACAGACAGACAGGGACACAGACACACACACACACACACACACACCCAGCACAGTTACCAGAAGCTACGTCTGTGTTATGTTTGTGGCCTGAAGAATTTTTTCTCTTTTTTTTTTCACATGCTAATTTGTTCAGGGCTTTGAGTTTAGCTTTCCTGAGAACTACACTTAACTGTGGGACAGGTGTTTATAACATCAATGACTTGTGTTGCATAACCAAAATTTTGTTTCTTGTAATAACAAGCTAAAAAACTTTTCACACGTAAAATCTTCAGAGATTAGATTAAAGCATAATGCTGTCCACGCTGCACTTCTTACTAAATTCCAAATTACCCATCAGCCACTCTCCTGATTTCTGTACTGTAGAAAGTGTTACTATTGCTATCGCTCTTATGGTATTACTGTTTTCTATTGCGAAAAGTCACTCGTGTCTAGATGAGTAGCTTCACAGCTGCTTCTCCACAACATGGTACCTCATGCCACCCACGTGGTTGGTCATGACCACCGGTGATTATTATTGACATTTTTCAAATGCAGATGTTAGTTTGTTTCTTCTCTGTTGTGGCATCAATCATGCTTTGCAGCTTAGATTGCTTTTTTTTATTTGCAAAAAAAAAAAAAAAAAACGCTATGCAAATAAGTTGTTTTTGAAGGGTTCATAGACCGTGTTATGGACTGTTTGTCACTTTGTATTATGCAAAATTGTTTTTCCTCTGAACTTGTCTGGATTTACTTTGTAATTTGGCTGTAAGATGTTGGAACAGTTACATGACTTTTGAATATTTGCATGTGAGGCGTATGTCAAATTATTTTTGATAAGCGTATGTTGTTGTCCATTATAGTTAGGTTTACCTGTAGTGTGTGTATTTACGTGTAACTGTGTATGTGTATATGCTTGTGTGTATATGCTTGTGTGTGTGTGTGTGTGTGTGTGTGCGTGTGCGCACGTTGGTGTGTGTGTGTGTGTGTGTGTGTGTGTGTGTGTGTGTGTGTTTACATGAGAGTTTCTTTCATAACTGCGTCCTGTTCAAGAGGCAACTCTGTGTATATGTATGAACTCAAGTAGTCTCTTTCTCAGAAGTCACATGACATGCCCTCTCACTCAGAACTGTTTCTCAACATACCTTGTGTTGAGGTTCACAGGGTAGAATCAGGGACTTTCCCTTCTCCTCTCTAGCTCTTCCCCTCTCTCTCTCTCTCTCTCTCTCTCTCTCTCTCTCTCTCTGTATATATGTGATATCACGGTTTTTATGTATATATCATTGTTGTCTTTTGTCTTTATCTTTGTTTTTCCCTCGCTCCTCTCCACAGCTTGTTTTGTGGCTAGAAAAGCAACAATCATATACTTGTCCTCAATGACCCTGCTGGCTGTTTACTGTTAGTGTGTCACCTATTACCCCATTCTGATTCTCACTCCATTAATTACAGAATGCTGAATGTTTAATCTCTCAATCAATTATCCACTGAATATAAAACAACTTTCAAATTACGATCAAATCAAATGTCGCGCCAGTGACCTTGTGTGACACTGCTTTAATTTCATCGGACAATTTTTGTGTAGGTGTGCTTTGGTGTCCACCGTCTCAATTCGTTTTTGTTTTGTTTTGTTTTGTTGTCTTCTCTTTTAACCCTGGTCACGTTAAATCAAGCGCTGTCTAGTTTCGTTTTGTTTTAATTGTTCTCTGTATACTTCTGTCAGCTGTGAATGTCTACACTTCCCTCTCTCTCTCTCTCTCTCTCTCGCTCTCTCTCTCTCTCCCTCTCTCTTTCTTTCCTCATTCTATTAACATCCTTTTTCTTTTTTCAGCACTCATGTCAAAGGAATGTGACTCTCCAGACACACTGCAGGGGAGAGGCAAGGGATTTTCCCTCTTCAATCCAACTCTCCCTCTTTTCTCTCCATTCTGTGGCTTCCGGCTCTTCCTCTCTCTCCCTCCCCCACCCTCCCCGCCTCCTCAGGCAGTTTCCAAATGCTCTTATCTCTGCTGTTTGGCTCACTGATAATGTTTGTTTTTTAGCTCTGTCACACTAAGTTTACAGGAAGGAAGGAGAATTTAGCTGTGAGTTGCCCCATGACTAATACTAAGGAGCTTTTCAAGGCATGGGCTGTTTTGATAGGCTCTCAAACAAACGTTTAAAAAAGAAAAGAGGACCATGTGTGAGTGTGAGTGTGTGTGTGTGTGTGTGTGTGTGTATGTGTGTGTGCGCGTGTGTATTTGTGTGTGTGTTCCTGACTGTATTTGTATGTATGACTATAGGCAAGCAGTTGTAGTAATCCAGACAGATCTACGTATTGACTTATACGTGTGGCCTTGCACACTGATATGGGTGTGTGTGTGTGTGTGTGTGTATGTGTGTGTGTCTGTGTGTGTGTGTGTGTTCCTGTGTGCGCGTGTGTGCATGATTCTTGAGTATGTATGACTGTGGTGAGTCAGGAAGGGAGGGTCAGTAGCATTGTGACATTAGAGGAATTTCTCCAACCTCTTTTTTTCTTTCCCCTGTGTGTGTTTATGGAATACACTACTGATTCTTACTGGAACATCCTCCCACTTTCATACACACACACACACACACACACACAAACAGGCCTGCTTTGTGACAACCCTGGGCTCACCCAGACTACTGCTTTATCAGATATTAGAAATCTGTATCAAACCCACAGAGAAATACCATGACCATTCAAAAATGGAATTATCCCCTGTCATTTCTCAGAGCTCACATTAAGCATTAATGGAATCCTTTAAGTTCTGACTAATTTAGAAACCATTGTAATGCTAATTCACAGGTTGAGTTCACTATGGCTGAAAGAGTTTCAGTATATATGTAGAAAGTCAGCATTTTTACTGTTTGCTTCACTGAGTCTTTATGTATAAAGATAATTTTTTTTTGTAATTGTAGAGATGTGCCCCTCTTATTATTTTTTGTTTTTTGTTTTTTATGGTCAGACATATTTTATGTCTGTTTATTGACATATGACATTTATTGAAGCCCGACATGGTGTGTGTGTGTGTGTGTGTGTGTGTGTGCGTGCGTGCGTGCGTGCGTGCGTGCGTGCGTGCATGCATATGTCTCAGAGCATAAGTGAGCGAGGTGTTTGTACGTTGTTTATCATTGGGCGTCGGTTGGTCTTATCTCGTTATTGCTCGGCAGTGATGCTGACCTTTAACTTGTTCTACTGGTTCTAGCTGGAAGGTGCCCATAGATAGGAAAAAAACTCGCCTTGGTTTAAATTTAGAACCCAAACAAACCTGTACTATGACTATTCAGAAATAACGCACCTTTCAAGATGGTTTCTAAATTAGTTTCACTTTGTTCATTTTGAAATGCTGGAGACTTTCATCAAGGAACATGACTTGATGAGATGATTGACATAAAATCACATATGTTTCATCAAGTCATTCTGTGATAGTAAAAGCCTTATTTTCACCACAGGTAATTAGTCATCTCAACTGATGTAAGATCTCTGTTTATTTTTCCGTCATCTCTCTTTTCTCTTCCTTGTTCTCTGTTTCTTTCTTATTTTCTTCTTCACTCCTGCCTTTACTTCTGTCTTTCCCTATAATCAGCTTTGAAAGGTAAAGAATATTACCTAGATAGATAGAGAGATAGACAGACAGATAGATAGATAGATAGATAGATAGATAGATAGATAGATAGATAGATAGATAGATAGATAGATAGATAGATAGATAGATAAGAAACGAGATGCTCACCTCATGTATAAATAACAATCGGACTGGGCCACAGTAGAACTTACTAAACCCTTTTGACTGCTAATTGTTTCCGTGATGCAAGCAAACATAATGTTATATAACATTAAAATCTCTCTCTCTCTCTCTCTCTCTCTCTCTCTCTCTGTCTCTGTCCATCTTTCTCAGACTCCACTTCACTTGGCTGTAATCACAGGTCAGGAGGGTTTGGTTGAAGCTCTGTTGATGGCAGGGGCAGACCCATGTGCCCTGGACCGTCACGGTCAGACTGCAGCCCACTTGTGCTGTGAGCATGGTCACGCCGGCTGCCTGTCTCTGGTCCTCTCTCTCTCCCGTCACAATCCCTCACCCTGCCTCGAGACCAGGAACTATGAGGGTAAGTCTACAATCAACTGAGTATTTAACGGTTCAGAAAAAGTGAATTTTTAAGAGAGCCCAGACCTGAGGTCAAAAACATATGAGGTACCAGACAATCTGTATGTCTAGACATTTTGCAGAAGGTTTTTTTTGCAGTTTATAAATAAATCACGTCACTGCCACCGCCTTGGTAAAAACAGTTATGTGCAGGAACTTCATCAGAAACTCTAGGTGCATTCTGGAAGCAACTGTCTGTCACAAACTGGTAACTGACAGTGATCTCGGGTCATGTGGGAACGGGTGTTATCAGACAAGGCTTTGACACAGCGTCTTCACACCTAGACACACGAGTCACCGACTGCCGTCATGACCTTGAGGCAGAGTTAGCAGAGAGTAGCCGAAAACAAAGAGAAAAAACAGATCCAGACGGCATGCAGGAATGAACCTTTGTTTAGGAACAATAGAAACACCAATTATAAAGTAGGCATTACTTTATGCCTCTACCCCCACCCCTGCAAAAGCCCACTCAAAGGACCATGTACACATTTAACAACATACCGGTGGCTGAAATTAACATGCAAAAGAGATGTACAAGATTAACTTTGAGATGGTTAGAACAACAGACTGATATGTTATGTCATCAGCACAGAATGTGACATGTAACTTATGTTTTTGGTTGTGAAGAGGGGAAGAGGGCCTTTCCTGTGTGGTGTGACAATAAAGCAAAGTGTGATTTTCCTACTGATGGTCACAGAAAGCCCCTAGAAACACAGACAATGTCCTGACATGTGCTTTTCAACTGTGAACAGTGCAGCAAATCATGTTTAAACAGTTTGCAGTCCTTAAAATCAGTTATGAAAGATCTTCTAAGCATTATATTGTGGTTTTTCACCAAACTGACCAAGAAATTGTGATTTTAACCAATCATAAAGTAAGCCCCAGTAAACAAAGAACTGGGGTGTTCTATATGCTCTGTAATGGTTTGAGGATTTGTAATGGTTTAAAAAAAAAACTTTTAAATTTAACTTCAGGTCTAACTCCTCTCCATCTGGCTGTGCAAAACGGGGACAAAAAGTCAGTCACTATACTGCTGGACCATGGGGCAGACATCAATGCAGTGGTGAGTTCAATCTTGACGCCTTTTCCTCATTCTTTCTTTTTTTCCAAGCTCTTCACTTCCTCTTCATTCATCAGCTTTCATGTTATGGTTTCCCTCATTTACAACCAGTGGCTGGTCAGGAGCATAACTGTTCTTTTATCATTCGGTGTCATTGGAATCCTTTTTCACAAATATAGGTGCTAGAATAAGGCTCACTCAGTTAGAGTCCACTATAGCATAAAGACTTTTTGGTATTTATGTAGAAAGTCTGATGGTGGACCTATGTGCTATTTTTTTTTTTTTTTTTTTTGTTTCCCTCTATAGCACTATGTTTTTATAGCATTCCATTTCTGAGTGGGGAATTTTTTATATATTTTTCTTTCTTGTTTGTTATGCCTTTCTTCTTCTCTACCTCTGTCCATCTGTTCCAATAGCACAGACACCTGACTTTTACTGTGTTTTGTTTTCAGTAACATGCACTCTTGAAGTGATTAGGCCTCTCTATTTCAGTGGCAAACGTGTATTGCTTGTATTTGAAATTGCTCAGTACAAAACCATGTGTCACGTCACAGTGAATTCAGAAAAATGAAAACGGATACTCTGTGTAGTTTATCTACTTCATTTTTCTTTCTTTCTTTCTTTCTTTCTTTTTTTTTTATCTTCTCACAGGACATCAAAAGTGGTCGTAGCCCTCTGATACACGCCGTTGAGAACAACAATATGGAGATGATTAACTTCCTCATTGAGGTAGGTATATGTGGGGTGTGGGCGTATTTTTGAGGTTTCCAGAAGCTTCACGGAGATTTTAACAAACATTCTGCTTAGGTCACCATCTCAGGAGATTATATGGTCTCTTCCACCATGTCATCTGTGTCATCTTCAAACCACCTTTCACTTCTCGCTGAGGGTGGTACATTTAGTCAAACTCTCACACTGGTGTGCGAGTTTCTTTTATTTAAGGCTTATATTTGCCAGTTCTGAGTAGCAGTCATCATATGATTCATACGTTGCTCGTTTTTGCCTGTGTCACCTTTTCAGATATTGCAAACATGTCTTGAATGTGACTGATGATTAAGAAATGTTTTCTTTTTTCTTTCTTTTTTTTCCAGAATGGCTGTGATGTGAACTCACAGTCATACAGTGGAAACACAGCTTTGCACAGTGCCTGTGGTAGGGGGCATGTGGATGCAGTCAGAGTCCTGCTGAAAAATGGATCAGACAGCAGCTTGAAAAACTACCACAATGACACTGCAGTCATGGTGGCCAAAAACAAGAAGGTAGGTGGGAGGGGGGGGGGGGGTGAGGGGGCTGACTGATTTGCACAGAAGTGGAGAGGAAAAAAAGTTATGAAAATGCAAAAGACCTAAACAAAACATCATATGATATGTAAAACGCATGTTCTACTTCTCTCACGCAGAAAACGTGGTTATCGGGCCATGCGTGTGCTGTTTTGTTTTGTTTTGGTTTGGTTTTTGCTGCAAACATTGCCACCAAGTGGCCAATTGGTGCAACTACATATAAAAGCACACTACGAAGTTGCTCAACTTCCTCTACCGCTAACTGCTTACTTTTCCAAAATTTCATCACTTTACAACTATCTGTGAATATTTAAATATGTATGTGTTGGCTTGCAAAATATTATATGTGTATGAATGTATACATTTCTGTATTTAAGCATCCCAAACTGTATTAGCAAAGAGTGAGGTCTGAGGTCTGATATCCACGCTAATTTTGAATCTTTTTAACAGGTAACAGATGTGTTGAGGGGGAAAGGGTCCCGCAGCCAGAGTCTCAAAACACAAGACATTCAGAATGAGACACATTCTCCTCAGAGAAGCACACCACATTCACGACAAACTAGCATTAACGGTGAGAGCCATGAACATACACGTTAGCACAATGACAGATACACACACCAAAAATATATGCACACACCACACTTTCATACATTCATTCATTCACATAGTCCCATGTTTTACGGTGTAATAATAACTATAGCGATATTGTAAACCAAGCCCCTGTGTTCACATCTGTTCTTTTCCCCAGGATCCCCCTCGCCAAACAGTTTGGGTCGATCTCCTTTAGCCACTCCCACTCCTGTGGCCCTGCCTCTTCAGCTTGGCACGTCACGCTCCCCTCCCAGCCAATCAAGAGAGACCGTCTCAAGTCACCATTCTCCGGCAAACAACCAAGAAGTGTTGCAAATGAGGCCTGGCTTCCACAACATGGTAGAAGAAAATAGGGAAGGACAGAGACTACCGATTCCGCAGCTTCATTTTATCCCCTCTGGCTATGACATAGCAATGCCCTCTATTCCTCACATCCACATGGGGGCGCTAGTACAGGGTCACCCTTACTACACACCTAGCGTACAAGTACAAGGACCTGTTTATCATCCAGAGGCAGGCTTCATCCTTCTCCCTACCACCTTACCTGTTCCGCCCGTCCCTCATTGCCCGCCCACACAGATTACCGCGAACAAATCAAGGCCTTCCAGCCGAAGCAGTGACCAATCAGAAATGTCTACCATGAGCGCAAGCAGTGAAGGCAAAGATGTTAGTTGACTGGAGAAACTATGGGAATATGAGTCATTTGCACTTGTGGTCAAGCTTTCGAGCAAACTGAAGGAAGAGTAGATTCAAGGGGACTTCAATGTTTTTAATGAGAATTGTAAATGCTTTTTTTTTCCACGGTGTATTTAAACAATTTTAGCATGTATGTACAGTTTTACTTGCTGTTAAGGGTGTTTCTGGAAAATCACACATGCATGTACTGACTTTCTGAGCACCGCTGTCACCTCACACACTGATATCTTACTGAGAACAACATGCATCTCCAATGAAACTGAATATCAATTTGGATGCCTAGTGTGCAGGAGGTCAGAGTAGGTGATGTTCTTAAAAGAGATTACTATCCACACTGATTGTCTCAGTAATAAGTTATTTCCACAGTTCAATACCATGAACCTCCTGACATCACAGTTATATGACAAAATGACTTGACTGTAAAGCAGATACATTAAAAAAATGTTGCACTGTAGATGAACATGTTTTAAGTAATGTGTATAATGTAACTGCTATCCTCTTAACCCTCATTGTGTTGATGGTGCAACACATGAATGTAACTGTCAAGGAAATCCATTTCATTTATGTGTGAAATTTAGGTATGTATAATATCAAGTATTACTTAAAACAATAAATATTTTTCTACAACCTTCTGTCGCTATATTAACTCTCGTAAGTTCATGTGCGTGTGTGTGTATGTTTGTACGTGTGTGAATATAGTGCGTTACGAATATCGTAATAATGCATTGTGTTCTTCCCTTCGTTTTCATAATAATTATCGCTGTCCACTGAGACAAATGTACATGCTAATCTTTAACACTGTAAAAAAAGATTTGACAGTTCTACAACCTCCCGCGTGTGGTGCGTTACCATACAACTCCACGTATTAATTTATCTCAGTCGTTGACCACGCCTCTCAAATTTGAACTCGAGTAGGTGATTGGATAGTTCAGATATCTGCGCAACGTGCCACAGGCTAAGGTTGTCGAAGTTTTATGCTGACAAGAAGGATCAGCGCGTACGGCCATGTTGAACTAACAAGTTTCTACTGCAACGGAAGAGACAATAGAGAAAAGGAGTGTGTGGAATCGGTGATGACAGAAACGTTTTCAAGAAATATTTGAAGACAAGTGTTCAGTTATCCTTTTGAAGGTATATCCACTTCAAACTACGGAGGTAATTCAGTTAAACCCAGAGGAGAACAGCGTGGCAAACCAAAATGATTCAAATCGTGCTGCCTGCCCTGTATCGTGTGTCTAGCCTGTTCAAAGCTAAGCTAAATTCTGATATCTTCGAGTAGTATATTAATATCGCGATATGGAAGTCTGCTTAATAGTTGTTAGTACGCCACAGCAGCCTCGGATTCATTAAAATGATTTTTACTTATACAGTATATCAGCATGCCACTTCCAATATTTCCAACGACTAATAACTTTATCAGCTAACTGCTAGATAGCTGGCTAGCATAGATGGCCAGGTTAACTTTGTTCGAAGGCGAATAGGCACAACTTCGTCACTTAGTGATTTACCTAGGCTAACATACCGAACGCTACGAAGAAAGTTCGTTGCGTATAGTTTAACTTTACCATTTAACTTTCCCGAGGGATGGTCAACGTCACGATATGTGGTTAACTTTCACATAGAGATTCATCTGCGCAATTAGGGAAAATTGATAACAAAGCGAGGGCATTTTAACTAGCAGTTCTCAGAAACACCTAAAACTGCGTTACCCCTTATACCGAACTGGGACGAACCTGAAACACGTCTGAGCAAGCTACTTTGCCCGTCATTCAACGTTTGGTTTGTCATATACGTTAGGTTTAGCCACTAACGTAAAGTTAACCAGGTTAAACCTAAGTAACTAAAGCTAGGTTAAAACTTTTGGCTAGCATAGCTTGCTTGCGCGTGTCGTGGGTTTGAGCTGGACTTCGAGGCGAGAGGTTGTTTCTCCTCATAAAACCACCAGTATTCCGTTAAATACTGAATGTAAATATGTTAGATCAGATATTTCAAAGTTCTCCGATTACGCCAACATTCGTCGTCTAAATTTAGTTCAAGTGTACGTTGTAAGCCACCCCTGGTAAGAAATTATAATACGAAGGGAAAGATTTATAAGTTGACCTTAGCCGGACATATCAGAAGTTACCGTGAATAAAATATTGCCTCATAGTATTGTATGCGTTCGTCTTATGTTTATTGTAGACAACTCCAAGCTAGTGCAGCGTGTTTTTACTAGCATATGTCAGCTGAAACAGAAACCGTGACAAGTATCTGATAATGTACCCTGTGTGACATGTTAATAAAAGGCATCAGGTAGTGATCACTAATTTGGCCAACGTCGACGAACTTGTTGGTCGAAGTGCGATGGCGTCTTACTGTATCATCTCAAAATAAACATTTGACTGGTTAATGTTCGAGGGACAGTACCACGTTGTAAAAGGAATCAATATCAGACGATCATATGAAGAACGAGGCTGTTCTCAAGTTGTTTTTCATTATTCACAGACTTCCTTCGCATGTATTTTCCATTCGTGGAGGGTTTTTCACATTCACCCCCGAGTTTAATACTTACTGTTTGGTGCAAAATGCCGCCCCCCCCCCCCCCCCCCCCCCCCCCAAGAAAACATGCCAGCAGCCATACTGTACTCAAACAATTTATCAGTTCTGTTAAGGGTTGAGTACAAGAGCTTTGAGATAGCTTTGCATTCATAGATGTTGTGACCTGTTTTGGAATTTACAGCTGCATTATATAGCTATATTGGTGATAAATTCATTTTTCATTCAAACTGAGGGTTCAGTAGTCATTTAACTACTTCTTTTATTCTTGGCAGGTGGCACTTTTCTAAGCTTAGGATTTTCTGCATTGAGGAACTTTTTTTGAGCATCAAACTCAGCAGAGACAAATAAAAGTCAAACCAGAAGACACATTTTTGGAGCAGCGATTTGAGAACTGAGGAAAACTGGATTGAAACAACAGCCCCCTAATGACTCTGTGTTAAATCTTTCAGTAAATCTGCATAGTGATTCTAGTTGTGTAACAGGAACAATTGAAATACAGTTTGAAAACCCTCTTTGTTGAAAGCAGAATCATATTTTTCCGAGTCGATACTGAAAAACAGTCTAGAGGACCATTACCTGGAAGTAAGCCAGCTTTAAAAGTAGAAGTCTGAGAACTTGGTTTGTAAATGTGTTAAGGTACTAAAAAGATTAAGTAATTCAGGAGCACAGCTTTGAGTGACACAAGGAAAAGAAAAATCAGGGAACCATAACAGCTATTTTTTGCTCATTTGCTGAAACAGTTCTTAAAGTAGGACTAGAAATCCAGAATACAAGTGTGCATATTTTGTATGTTCTGGTTTGTTATATGATATATTTATTCATATAAATACAATTTTCTCCTCTTTTTTGGGAGAGTTTTCTTAAATCTTAAGTTTTTTTTTTTGTACAAGTGATACTCTTCTTTTCAAGAGATCCAATTGTACAAGTGGGTGTCCCAAAAAAAAAAAAAAAAACAGTTTACACAGAAGGACATTGAGACAGAACGTTCGAAAAGAGTAACATTTAAGGACGGAAGACAAAAGAGGGGAAAACCACGAAAGTTCGATTCTATTAGGAAACCCTACAGTTTTCAGTCAAGTTGAAGCCATGGCCACAGCAAGAACAGAGAATCCTGCTTCTGTGATGGGACTTACCAAACAGAACGGGCAACTCAGGGGACAACCTAAACCATTGGGCCTCCAGCCAGGAGGACCCATAGCTGCCTCTACACAACCAGGAAAAGCACCCAGCGCCCCCCCGACAGGCAGCAGTATCCCCCAGAGCAGTGGGGGTATCAGGTGAGCCCGAAGTGTGTGTGCACATGTGTAATGAAAGTGAAATGCGGTGTTAACTTCTTTTATGTCTTTAAGGAAACATGAATCCCCCCCCCCCCCCCCCCACCTGTTGCCTTTGTTTGGTCTTTAAGTGTGCGTGTGTATACATCAGAGAGAGGGAGAAGTCATGCGTGACAGCATAGTTTTGGTTTTCACACTTTTGATTGTACATGTGCTTTGTGTTTAGGTTTGGAGATGACTGGAAGAAGTGCCTACAGCTCCCTCCGAAAGACATGAGAGTGCAAACCTCAGTAAGTCACCTCTACGCACGTTCAAAACCGCATATCCATGCTTTACTAAGGGAGAATGATTTCATGTATCCAGATATGAGGTTCGTACTTTACGTGTCTCGCTGTGTGTGTGATTAGGGACTGCATGTCAGACCCTGTTTTTGGCAAATGACCAGTTTTCACCCCCAAGAGGAAAACAAGCACAAGAGTAGTAATAATGATGATGATGATGATGATGTCAATGTAATGAACATTGATCTCATTCTCTCAAAGGATGTGACAGCAACTAAGGGTAATGAGTTTGAGGACTACTGCCTGAAACGAGAGCTGTTAATGGGAATTTTTGAGATGGGCTGGGAGAAGCCCTCTCCTATTCAGGTGAGTCCTCCCTCTCCGTCCTTTACCTTCATCTGTACCACACAGAGAACTGTGCACCCCCCCCTCCCTCCCAAAAAAGAAAAAAAAAGACCCTGTATTGTTCACTGTTGCTCACGCTTGATTGCGTTTAAATCTGTCTGAATGTTTTAATGCTTCTGGCCGTCCTCATTGTTTTCACGGTCTCTCTCTTATTTTCTCCATGTACTTTTTTGATGGCGGTGAACATGACCTCCCTCGGTTACCTAGACACTTTTTTTTAAAATTTTTTTTATCTCCTCTGTTTTCTCTACGATAACACCAGATATCTCACTGTCACTATGTCCATTCAGTGTGTGTGTGTGTGTGTGTGTGTGTGTGTGGTGACTCGTGCTGACCTTGTCGTCGGTCTTGTTTGAATTCTCTCAGGAGGAAAGTATCCCCATTGCCCTGTCAGGCAGGGACATCCTGGCCAGAGCCAAAAACGGGACAGGCAAGAGTGGAGCCTACCTCATTCCTCTCCTGGAGAGGATAGACGTGAAAAAGGAGCATATTCAGGGTAAGAGTCTCTCCTGCACAGAGAGAATTCACGTCTGATCCATCGCAGTTTGGTGAGCTTGCATTTCAACACAATCTCTTCTGAATGGTTTTTGGTTTTGATGCATTGGGATATGACGGTCGGACTTCAATTTTCTGTTCGAAGCGATGCTCTTATCTATTTTACAACTTGACAGTTGCCCACTGGCAGTGAAGACTGGCATAGTCTGTACACGTCAACCATTTGATTTATCAGTATAGTGCAGGATTTGTAGATTTTTAAACAAATGTTGGAGGAATTCAGACAGCATCTGTTAATATTTTTCAGAGAATGTGATCTGAAATCAAAACGTGGACAGTTAGTGGAGGGGTGGGGTCACAGAAGCAGGCTTGGGCTTTCTTTTCAGAGCAGTTCTTAAACACCATGATGGTGTATGTGGGATCAAAGCACAGGTTCAGAAGTGCGTGTGTGTACACGCTGTGACCCTGTGGAGCAGACATATGGTCAAATCCACTGGCCCTGACACACACACACCCACACACTGTTCATAGAGTCACAGTCGTACTGTTAACAACCAACATGTACTCTCCATCTCTAAAGAATACACTGTGTATCGCTCACTGGGGCAAGATGGGAGACATTACGTACTCAAGGAGTGGGCACTGATCTCGTGTACTCTGTCTGTTGGTTAAAAAAAAAGGGGGGGGGGGGAGAATGTGGATAGACTTGACCCAAAGTGCTTCTGTCGCCAGAACAAGCAAAGCTTTTTGATAAGACTTTGATCTTACTCTTATTTAGAAACCTAATGTTCTATGTCATGTTGGTCTGCTTATTTCTTAACTGACTTTAACCATTCTTTGGTGTTTCATTGTTTCTGGGTACATAACTGAAGTGTTTATCTGCAATGTTAAGTCTTATGAATATTTTGTACGTTTTAAGAGCCATTTATAGAACTTATAGGGAGTACAGGTGCTCCTCAATTTACCTTGGGGTTTTGTCCTGATAATCGAATATCATAATCGAATATCATAAGTCGAAACTGCATTTAATACAGTATATCAAACCTACTGAACATTAAAGCTTAGCCTAGCCTACCTTAAGCATGCTCAGAAACGCTGGCAACGCAGTACGCTGTAGAGTATCGGTTCTTTACCCCAGTGATCGCATGGCTGACTGGGAGCTGCAGCTCGCTGCCACTGCCCAGCATCACGAGAGAGTATCGCACCGCATATCGCTAGCCAGGGAAAAGATCAAAATTTGAAGTACGGTTTCTACTGAGTGCCCATCGCTTTCGCTCCATCGTAAAGTAAGCCGAACCGTCGTAAGTTGAGGAGCACCTGTACTTGATTCTCTATTAAAATAATTTCAACTTAGCCACTGGCACACAGTGCTTCTTTTTTGTTACAAACAACAAGAAAAGTTATTAGATGTTTTGATGAATTGTCCAGAGGGTTTAAGAGTATTTCAGTGGAAAACGGACAGTCGTGTGGACTGTCTGAGACACAGCTGGTCTGTAGCATTAGGTCCTAGTTTGAGGTATTTTATGATATTTGACAACTAATAAAGTCTTGATAATTTGATCTCTGTCAGCCTGTTCCTTTGGTGAAACATTGTCTCGACGATCTGTGTCTTTGTAGCTGTCGTGTTGGTGCCCACGCGTGAACTGGCCCTACAGGTGAGTCAGATCAGTATCCAGATTAGTAAGCACCTCAGTGGGATGAAGATCATGGCCACCACAGGCGGGACCAACCTCAGAGATGACATCATGCGTCTTGATGAGATAGGTAGGCGTCACTGACTTGGCATTTCACTGCCTCAGGAGATTTCTTGTGTGTTTCCTGGAAACAAAAAATGGTCCCCGCTAAACCAGTTGACTCTGAATTCCTAACATTACAGTAAAGGGGTACAGTAACTAACAACTGTAACTAATTGAACTGGTCAGCGGAAGCTTTCTGTTGGCATAGACCCAGCAGGACCATTCATGGTTTAAAGCATTGCTACTGTGTGGTCTGTCATTTTTTACATTTCCTTTCTGTGGCTCATATTCAAACTTTCTCTCAAATTTTCTCCTCTTCCCACTCTTTCTTTTTTTTTTCTTTTTATTTATTTATTTTTTTTTGTGTGTCTATCAACCACCTCTGCTGCAGTGCATGTTGTCATAGCGACACCAGGCAGGATCCTGGACCTGATAAAGAAGGGCGTGGCCAAAATGGATAAAGTTCAGACAATGGTGATGGACGAGGTGAGACACGACAGAATTTCTCTTATCTATTTCTTATGGTCTGCGTCTGGCTCTCTTAATTTCACTGTTTTGTTTTTTTTCCTGAACGTATGACTTTAGAATGTCCAAGGAAATCATCTTGAGCACTCGACACATTTAGGCTTGTTGTTTTTCTAACGAGCTTTTGGCTGGCTTGCCTGTTCTTTTGCCCTGTCCAGGCGGACAAACTGCTGTCTCAGGACTTTGTCGTACTCATTGAGGACATCATCAGTTTCCTGCCCAAGAACCGCCAGATCCTGCTCTACTCCGCCACCTTCCCCATCAGTGTACAGAAGTTCATGGTGAGACCGCAGGAAGTCGAGAGGGAGGGAGGGGGGGTGAACAGAGAACTATGAGAAAATTATGGGTGTCTGGGGTTGTTTCAATCCTTTTTTGTTTTGTTTTGTGTTAAAGCTTCAGTTTACCCGAAAGGTGTGTGGTATCTTGAGATATCTTAATTGCTTTCAACATGTTTTGCCCCACTCCTTTTTTTTTTTCTCCTTCTTCTTTTTTAACTTGTTCTGTGGTTTTCAGGTGAAACACCTTCAGAAGCCTTATGAGATAAACCTGATGGACGAGCTGACTCTGAAGGGCATCACTCAGTATTATGCCTACGTCACTGAGAGGCAGAAAGTGCACTGTCTCAACACCCTATTCTCCAGGGTAAGAGAACACAACACAACATTAAGTAAACATCATAGTGTACATCTCCACTCTAGTTCTGAATGTGCGCCTTTCCATGCTAGATATTTATGTAGCTGTATTATTGTGACACCTCTGTTTTTCTCTTTCAGCTCCAGATCAACCAGTCGATCATATTCTGTAACTCCACCCAGAGGGTGGAGCTCCTGGCGAAAAAAATCACTCAGCTTGGCTATTCTTGCTTCTATATCCATGCCAAGATGATGCAGGTCAGCTCCAGTACTTGCGTTACTCACTCACTGAATCAGCTGATTGATTCCTGATTGATTTGTAATCTGTGATTTCTATGCGTCTAATTCTGTGTGTGTGTGAAAATATGACAGGAGTATCGAAACCGTGTGTTCCACGATTTCAGAAACGGACTGTGTAGGAACTTGGTCTGTACAGGTAAGCAACTGCTGGTGTGCTCAGCAAAATCTGATTTGAAGGCTTTGCCCAGACTGCATACTGTAGTGTTCACATTAGTTTGGTAAAATGTCCATATTTGACATCACTGGTAAACAAGTGCATCACACTTTTATCTATCTATCTATCTATCTATCTATCTATCTATCTATATAATTGTGTTAAGAGGTCATCTTCAAGTTTCAGTAATCATGTTGGTGAACCCCCACACCCCACCCCTTTCCTGTCACAGATCTGTTCACCAGAGGAATTGACATCCAAGCAGTCAATGTAGTCATCAACTTTGATTTCCCCAAAAATGCAGAAACCTACCTGCACCGCATTGGTCGATCAGGTAAGAACATGATGTGAACTTGATTGCTATAAAAGCACTACTGAACACTCAAACACATTGGCCATTCTGAGTTTTTTAGGAATAATAAATACTCCAGGCTATGTAAATTCTTGTTTTTTTTTAAATCTTATTTCATCTTATTTATATACCATTCTCTTTTTTTTTATATTTTGCTTTGCCAACAATCATCATTACATTCATCCTTTTATTGGCTTTTATTGTGTAACCTAGTAATACTTAAAATCCATTGAAAGCTTGTATCTGAATGTTCTCTCTTCATCCTAAACGCTGTTGGTTTATCTGTCTCAAGGTCGGTACGGTCACCTGGGTTTGGCCATAAACTTGATCACCTCAGAGGACCGTTTCAGTCTGAAGACTATAGAAGATCAGCTGATCACCGATATCAAGCCCATCCCGAGCAGCATCGACAAAAGCCTGTACGTGGCCGAGTTCCACTCCGCCATCCCCGACGCTGAGGAGGCGGAGAAAGAGACCGCAGCCAAACCAGGCGACACCACCGCACCCTAACTGGTGAGAGCTGACTGACTCATGATTGTTAATGAACTCAGAGTTTCCCCATACACACTCACTTTTCCAAGCCTCTGCAGTTGTCGCAATAAAAATAACCATCCATATACTTCAGTCATTTCAGACGTGCACATTTTGTTTCATTTGATCATATTATTGTTGGAGATCCTGTTGATTGGTGATTAGGTTAAAGGACTTTTCCCAGATGTTTGGCTCTTCCAGTTTAGGTTAGTTGAAGAGGACTCGTTTACAACTGGAAGTTGACAAACCATTTGAGTGCTGAAAAATAAACAGGATTTTTAAGGCTGATACATGTCTGTGTAACACTACCATATTTTTAGTTTTATTGAGCGTGAAATTTCGGTTGCCTACATTTGCATTTGTTAATTTTGTTAATTATTTATTTTTATTTGTTTTTTTTTTTGTTTTTGTTTTTTTTTCTTTATAGGACAATAGAAGGGAGATGACTGGCACTTTGCACACAATTCCTCTACAGCACACGGGCACAAGGATGACTTTAGTTTTTGTTTTGTTTTTTTCCCAGTCTTTCATTGTGGCACAATTAATGAGTGTGAAATGAGCAATGTGTACAAACAACCAACTCTCAACCCCAACGCCAGCCAGGTCAGGACTCGTGCTTGTCTTGCCACTCAGCGTGAAGTCTCGCGCTCGCCCCGATGTGTCGCTGAATCCCCCCGACAGTTTCAGACAAACTTGACCAAAGTCAAAAGCAGAATAGTTGTTGCTCACGCAAGAAAGAGAAAGTGTATCATCTGCTGCCCAATTGACCGCGCCTCAGCGCTGGAGGATGTTTCATATGAAAATGGATAGAGCTGTGGCTAGATAGTAAAAGATAAGAACAAGAGGTCATGGACTTGTCTGCTGTATAAAAAAATGAGAGGATAGTGCATACAGATACATCTATATCCCAGAGCTTTGTAGTTTATAGGTGGAGTCGTTAACGGTGTTGAGTTCCTCTGTAGTGTTAAATGTATGTCTGGACTGCGGAAAGAACCATCCAGATGGTTAACTTGATGGCGTGGCTTGATTGTGTTCCACAGCAAAGGGTAAGAAGAAGGGACACGTCACTGGGTGGAATATGTCTCCAGGGCAAGAAACTTTTGTAAAACCGCACAACC
This sequence comes from Chanos chanos, assembly GCF_902362185.1. Classification (NCBI taxonomy): domain Eukaryota; kingdom Metazoa; phylum Chordata; class Actinopteri; order Gonorynchiformes; family Chanidae; genus Chanos; species Chanos chanos. The sequence goes on along the minus strand of NC_044503.1, from coordinate 28,070,376 downwards.
AACCACTTCTCCTTGTCACTCTTCAGCAGGTCACTCCTCGTCTCACCCCTTCTCTCTCTCTCTCACTCACACACACACACACACACACTCACACACACACAAAGCTCTCACTGAAGTGCCTTAATCTCTACACCACAGGATCAGTCTAGTTTAATTCCACATCACCCCTGTGTTTCTCTCTTATGCTGTGTCCAAGTTTCTGGGGACCGCGCTACAGTGTTCTGCTTAACCTGTTTGAGTCCCAGTAGGAAACACTAATATACTCACTCATGCTCTCTCCCTTCCCTGCCTCGGGAACATCAAGCCTCTGTGAGAACTGCAGGTTTTTTCACAAAGGTTTCCACACAGTATTCAACATCCAGCACATTTCTGTTCACTTCAGTGATGGTGTTGAAAGTTGGTTGTTTTCACAACTTAATGTGCCATTGTATGTGTTTTTTTTTTTTGGTTTTGTTTTGTTTTCTTCATCCTTTCTTGTTCCCCAACTTGGTTTTGTGTGGGAATTGTACTTGATGTACGCTGTCTTGTGCAGGTAGAAGCGGGTTGTTTAACTGTGAGGTTTGTTAGGAGGGTAGCCAAAGTGTTGTTTTTTTTTTTTTTTTTTTTGCTCTAAATGTCAGTGCCAGCATTTCCTCTTGCCCTCTTTCCTTTGAAAAGAAATAAAGTCCAGTACATTCTCCTTACATGTGGTTTTTTTTTTTGTTTGTTTGTTTTTGTTTTATCGTTGTGTGATCCGTCTGGATTTGAAGGTATAATAAGAAACAAAAACCAGCAACTTGCGAACTCACCAGGAAGAACGTTCAAAAGAAACGCCTGATTACTCTGTTGAATGGTTGTTGGTTGTTTAAATGGCCTCTCATACTAAGTCACTTGAGCCTGTTGTTTTTTTTGTAAAATTGTAATCCCATATAATTTGCCAACAGCTTACTGGATAAACAGTTCCATTTTAATCTGCAACAATACGCTATCTGGTTTATAAACAGTTCCATTTTAATCTGCAACGATATGCTCCGTTTTATGAGGTCACTATTCTTTGTCAACTTTTTGTTTTAACAGCAATGTATGGGGTTTTTCTCCACTATAAAAATAATACAGCAGAAATACAGGTGAAAACAGTTGAAGTAGTAATATTCTGTGCCCCTAAATGTCAGCAAGCTCTCTGTTGGATCACTGTGCTTTTATCACTGCGGATCAAGGGAGACTTCACCTACAACTGGGTGTGTGGGGATAAACGGCATGTTTTTTGTCCTGCGTTGTAAAATGTGCTATTTTGTATATGTGCGATGACTATCTGTTTAACATTGCACAAGTATTTTGGCAGCTATGACGTGAATGTTGAGACTACTCCCTCTCTTCCATGTAAACCAGTCGATTGTGTGACATTGTCAGACAGATTAGGGGAGTGTGTGTTAAAGCTTTATGGAAAACAGGACATGTACACACAAAAAACTCTTATTATGACAGTGACATACTGTGATGTGCTGTTCTGGTCACTCAGACATTTATTTTGAATGGTGAGGAATTTGACTTTATAAAATCTCGTGTTGGTCATTTTATTTGTTATTTGTTTTCTGTCTCACCTATGACAGACCTTTCGAAGGAGCACACTACAGCCTGTTGATGTCAGAAATGTGACCAACACGTTTTTAATGTGAAAAATAAACGTTTCGTTTTAATCTCAATTTTGTTAGACATGGAAGCGATGAAGAGCAATTGCTCAATTAAACAGTTTGAACAATTGCGTAACTAATATGAAAAGAAAAATACTAATGTGCTTCGTCTATTCTTAACTTGCTTGTACCACTTACTGTTCATTGTTTACATGTCAAAATGATCGTTATGTTCATTCGTTCATATTGACCACTTGAATGTGAAATGAAACTACGAGGTATGAACGCATTTTATTAAAGAAAAGGTGACGAAAAAACGATGTGTTTGAGCGTGCATTTGTAAGATGAGAATTCAGTCCAAACCTAAGTAATGCTGGCTCGCCCTTAGGTCCCGATTATTTTTAACTACTCTACGGATTCATCCGTTATGCTGGGTTTCTTACCCCGGAGTTACCGAATCTACAAATAGGCTTATCTTTTCGTATCATGAGTGCGACAAATCAATTGCGCTGCACGGACCGTAAACTTGACTCCTTGATGTGGGTTTATTACGTATTTATGGTGAAGCTACAGCGCTTATAAACCTGTGAAAAACGCGCCTGGTAGTAGCTGTCTTTACCCCTTTGCAGCTTCCATGGTAACATTCTTGACGAGTACACCAGAATTGTCAGAAACCGATGTGCGATCAGCATGCTTCCACTAATTCCGTCATGCAAGCCCCGCCTTTTCTCCTGACGTCTGAAAAAGACGACTGTTAGGATGAAGGCGGGTTGAATACCCTTGAAAGTGTTGGAGGTGTGTGTTTAATGCAGCGTCGGATTCTTACGCATGTTCTTTGCCCCAGAAGGCAACTGTACTTTTTGGCCAATCGCTATACAGTTGTAGTTTCACGTATCCAATCCACAGTCAAAAAAGACCACATAGGCGGGCCAAGATGTCAAGTGGGTAGGTTGTACGCTCAGTACTGCCGGGTGTCTCATATTCGTTTACCCGGACTGCATTGCACAACGTGAGTAAAACACGAGGCTCCTTTAGTAGTTATGTAAAATGTTTACTTCTGTGTCAGATAACACTGTATTTTATACGTTTGATTATAAATAACATTAAAGCCTTATTAGGACGGAATGGAGGGACAGCGTTATTCTCGCGAGGAAGTTCCCCGTTAATCGACTAGCCACCTCAGCCAGCTAGCCATCGTTAGCTAACTAAATAGCAACCATAGACAGCTAACTAGCAAGGTAACATTTGCTTGAGTCCCACTCGTCACCATGTGTCGACTGACTTCTTTCCTCTGAGTTGTCATACGCTCATCGCTCTATTTGGAACTAATGTCATGATCTTGCTTGTGTTGTGCGAACGTACATGGCCTTTGGTTTTGCTAAGATTTAATGGTTGTAATATAGCTGTGGCAAAGTATGGCAGTCATTGTAGCTTGTTTATCTATAAAGGATATTGCTTGAAGAAATACCGATTTGTCACAGACTATATTGGTCACTTACCATGTTGCTGTTAATGTAGGCCCACTGGCATTGTCGGTCAACATTGTATATCGCCCCAACTGGTTACCTTAAGATACTTGGAGCACTCATTTCCTAACCTGAGGGGTTAAGAACTCTCAAGTTACTGAATGGCTAACGATAGCGAGACCCTTGGATTTTAAACAGCGCTTTGACGTCTCACTAGCCGAGTATTGTTTTAAAAAATGGCTCACTGTTACAGAGAATAATCTACTTCCCTCCCTACATTATGAATAGGGTATAGTCCCCGTGACATGAAACTAATGACCTTTGCCTAAATGACCTTTAAACTTAAACTGTAAATGTCAGTGCCTAATGAAAAATAAATGAAAATTGTGGAAGAATAACCATGGAAACTATGTTTGTCTGCCATGCTCTTGTTGTTCTCTAGCATGGGCAGTGTATTGGCTGCCAGCTCCCCAAATCCACCACCTGCTTCAGGGGGTGGAGCTACCCAGGGAAGTCCTGGCCTGGTGTCTGTACCCCCAGGATTCACCATGCCCCCGGTGTCTCCTCTCCCTCCGTCCCCTGGCACCACAGGCCAGCCTAGTGCAGAAAGTGACCCCCCCCTCCCCAACCCAGGCACTTTTGAGGAGTGCCATCGGAAGTGCAAAGGTGATCTTCAGAGATTTATGTTTACAATGTTTCATTTTTTCTTTTTCTTTTTTGAGTGTCTGTGTGTCTGTGTGTGTGTGTGTCTGTGTGTCTGTGTGTGTGTCTGTGCCTGTGAGTGAGAATGTGTCATGTGTCTCACATTTGTTTTCTTGATACCATATGATACTCGGAAAATAAGCATTGTGCAAGTGCACTGAGTCTGTATAGATAATATTACATTGTCACTGTTATTTGAATGACATAATTTGGAATTGGGAAAATGGTTTGTCATAACGTCATACCTGCCTATTTCAGAGGTCTTCCCAGCTCAGATGGAGGGTGTACGATTGGTAGTGAACAAGGGCTTGAGTAATCACTTCCAGGTAAGGCAACTTAACGGATGTGTCGCCTAACACTCAACCTCAAAACATTTCATTTTTGTTGAAACTGTTCCTTTACACACATCATATTCATCCTGATACTCCCTGTTCTTTAAGAATGCAAGAGACCACATCATGTATGCATTCGCTGTGAGTCGTGTGGTAAACCTGAATTGAGATCCTGACTAGCGTCCTAACATCTTTATTTATTCCTTCCAGGTCAGTCACACGATTACTCTAAGCACCCTGGGAGACTCGGGCTACAGATTCGGATCCACGTACGTAGGAAGCAAACAGACTGGACCTGCTGAGGTGAGTCTGGCCCTAAGAGCCTATGAACTGTTAGAGGATATTGTGATTTTGTTTTATGACCTTTTGAAAAGTTAGGGGAAAAAAAAAGCATCTTAACGGTTTTGGACATGTTGAAAGTCTTGAAGTCTTGAAAATGTATCTATTTAATTAGGTCTTGTTCACATACACTTGATATATAAATGTTAAAATTACAGTTGAAATTATAATTGCTGTAACCATATTTGGCTTGCCCAAACTGAAAGGGCAGTGTCATGGTTTCCAGTCAGCGGTTACTATGGCAGTCTTTTTCCACTGTACTGTATGGTTTGTTTTCTTGTATAAGATATCCTGAGTAAAAAATGTGTTTAATATTTTATAAGCGTTAGAAAACTTCAGGAATTTCTTCCATCACAACCTATTCAAACCTCAGCTGTATTCATTTGTCTTTTTTAAATTTGAGTTCTTTATTAAATGCCAATTCGTTATCTGTGTAACATTATTCCTGATTTATTGCTGCTGTGTTAGTAATAGATCATTTGTTGTTATGCATCTATAAATATACGCAGCGTGGCTTGTGCTGCTATTTATAGAGTACATAATCAGTGCCGTGTGAGGAGTGTGTATGGATAAGCGTGTGAGTGTGTGTTTGTGTGCGAGAGACAGACAGACAGAGGGTGTGTGCTGAACAGTGTGTTTTGCTTTCCAGTCTTTTCCGGTTCTGGTGGGAGACATGGATAACACAGGCAGTCTCAATGCACAGATCATCCATCAGCTGACCACCCGCGTGCGCTCTAAAGTGGCCATGCAGGTGCGTCACGCCACGCCAGCCGCGTGTCTCTGCAGCCACTGAACCATCAGAGCCATCTCCTTTGTCCTCTTTCTGGCTTTTCTGAATCAAACCTTAAAGCTTAAATGTCTTATTTAAGGGAGATAGTTGTGTGAGGATCTGGTAAAGGATTGTGAAAACATACCGCACCCTGCTTAAGTTAAAGTTAAAACCCCCCAAAAAAACCACAAAAGCAAAAAAAAAAACTAGCTCCCATAGATTTGTTTTTTTTTTTCTTCCTTACTTTGCATTGAGTGTGTATATGAACCTAACGTGTGTGTCGTTTTCATTAGGCTGATGTGTCGTGTTGTTACAGACACAGCAGCACAAGTTTGTAAACTGGCAGTGTGATGCAGAATACCGCGGAGATGACTTCACCGCTGCTGTAACCCTTGGCAACCCAGATGTCCTCGTTGGCTCTGGTAATGTGCCTCATATATATTTTTTTGTTTTTCCCTTCATCAGTCACCTGTCAGAGTCACTACCTACAGTAGTCCTGTTCTATCTCATATAATGACTTCACAAGATTTTCTTGAATACACTGTATGCATGAGGCTTATAAAGCTGTACTGCATGAAAACATGTGAGATCATGTGAAAACTTTTGAAGTAAATAATATGTGTGTGTGTGTGTATATGTGTGTGAATATATGTGTGTATATATATATATTATTTATTTATTTATTTATTTAGTTAGTTATTTTGGACGTACTGTTAAGAATTTTTTTAATGCCATTGTGAAGTGGAGAGATTGTGCTTTTAAAGTTTGAACAATTTAGAATGCACAAAATAATATGCACTGTGTTTGTTTGTTTGCTTGTCCCCCCCCCATCAGGTATCATAGTAGCTCACTACCTCCAGTCTCTGTCCCCTGCCCTGGCACTTGGAGGAGAGCTGGTTTACCACAGACGGCCTGGTGAGGAGGGCACTGTCACATCACTGGTGGGCAGATACACAGGTGAGGATGCCCCATCTCTGTTCATTTATCCATAAAGTACAGAAGTATCTAGAGGGGCCGCAAAGCCATTGGGGAGGAGGGAGGGGGGGTTCACTAAAATGCTTAATTTTGTAGCTTGCTGTTCTGTTGTCTAAGCCTGGTTACTATTTTTGAGGGATTGTCAGTACCAGTGCACACATTCATATGACCGTGTGATTGTGTGATTTTCTTTTGTTTTTCTATGGAAATCACCCAAAGTCCCACGCTTTGGTGGTTGTTAATGACCTGTTCACTTACGCCCTATAGTTTCACGAGAGCTAAAACATATTTTCGTTTTACTACAGCAGGTGGCAACAGCACGTAGTTTAGTACTTTATAATAATTTATAACAAAGTTTAATCCTTATCATAATGAGGAAAATGTCCTACTCTCCAGGCAGTAACTATGTTGCCACGATGACCATTGGAGGAGCTGGTGCACATGCATCGTATTACCACAAAGCCAATGATCAGGTACCTGTCCCCCACTGTGCTCTGTATGCTGCCAAACTCAGGCGGTTTAATTTAGGACCCCTGAGAGTTTGTCTTCTCCATGGTATTTAACAAGGACATGTAGTTGAGCATGTTTCCTGGGATTTAATTCTCACAATGGAGTGTTAATTCACTGGACAGTGTGGAGAGTGAGTGAGAGAATGAGTGCGTGTGTGTGTGTGTGTGTATGAGAGAGAGTGCAAGTCAGAAACTGTAATTCATTAACATTTTCAGTGCTTGAGCTCATCTTTCTTACTTTCTCTCTCTCTCTCTCTCTCTTTCTTTTTTTTTTTCTCGTCACAGTTGCAGGTTGGGGTGGAGTTTGAGGCGAGTACAAGGATGCAGGACACAAGTGTATCTTTCGGTTATCAGCTGGACCTACCCAAAGCTAACCTACAGTTTAAAGGTACACTGTCATAAGAAAATAAATAAATAAACAAACAAGGGGCTCATTCGATGCTTTAGCAGCGATTGGAGCAGACAGTGGCTTGGCCGCATTAGAACGAAGAGAGAGTTTGTAGCGCAAACATAATTTTATCTTAAGTTAAAAGCATTATTTTTCACACGCTGGCTTCCCGCTGCTCACCGTTATAACTTTTCTGCAGGTTCATTAGACAGTAACTGGGTCGTCGGGGCCACTTTGGAAAAGAAGCTGGTTCCGCTGCCGCTCTCGCTGGTTCTCGGTGCCTTCCTCAACCACCGCAAGAACAAGTTTCAGTGTGGCTTTGGAGTCACAATCGGTTAAAACAAACAAACAAACAAGAAAGAGCGGCATAAACAGCAGATCGGACACGCGGCCCATCCGAACCGAACCGAACCTCAGCCTCGCTTGGACTGATGCAGACAGACACCGGGACATGGACCAACAAGTGAAGAAAAAAAAAAAATAAAAAATAAAAAAATAACGGACTTAAAGACTCCTAAAGACAGGACATTTGAGCTCCTACAGGGAAGGACCAGGTCAAAGACCAGGCAGGACAAGTCAAGTCAGGTCCCAAGAACTCAACATCTTATCTATGTGCATGAGTTTATCTGGTAAACCAGACAGGCTCACCCGTGACAGTTAGGCAAGTTATTGTTTATTAATGCACTTCATGTGATTCAAGTATGTGATCAGAAAAATAAGTAAAAAAAAAAAAAAAAATTAAACCATGTTTAAAAAAAAAACGTATTTATTCTCATTTTTCTCTCCCCTCCTTGACAGTCAAAAAAAAAGAAGGAAAAAAAAAAAATCAAATTCACAATGTTGTTAAAATTCAGTTTTTGTTTTGTTTTGTCTGTGTTCTTCTGTCATTGTGATCTATCTGTCTTTGCAGTGCACAGTTCTTCATTTGACTGCTTTTGCTTGTCTCCTCCTGGTTAAGCTCCGTAAAACTTTAGAATATTCAAATGTATAAGGTTTTGATATGACCACATAAAGACTTGTCAGCTCTGAAAGGCAGAGTTACTTTTCTATCTTGGGTGTTTAATTTGTCTGTTTTATCGATGTGCTCCGTTATCACAGCTCCCCCCCCTTCACTGTAGAAGAATTACAGTTGATTCATTTAGGGATGTTCTCACGCAGATGTAATTGTGACCTTTTTTTTTTTAGGAGGATTGGCGGTCGAGTTTTTAGTGTCTGCTCCTCTGTTCACGGGAACTTTTCCGCTTCTCCTTGTCTTGACGAAACCCGTCCGAAGAGGTCAAGAAAGGCGAAGTGTCCCCAAATTCTGCTCTGCCCTTAGCCTTTGCTTTACGGTTAACACAAACGTTTAACCTGAAACTAGCCACAGGGAACAGTTGTGGTGTGTGCACAGTTTAAAGAGAGAGAGAGAGAGAGAGAAAAAAAAGTAGCATCTCCAAAATAATTCTGACACACCCAGCACCCTGCTGTTTCCTGCCCCCCCCCCCCCCCCCCCCCCCCCCCCACCCCTGCCCTGTCATTGCGTCACCATTCATCAGGTGTACTGACTTTTTTTTCTTTCTTTCTTTTTTCTTTGATCAGCTCTTAAACACTCTTCTGGACTTGGCTTTTCTGCCTGTTGTCTGTCAGCACGGGGAGGTTTGTCAATCTTCTACCCATCACCCCTCTGGTCTGCTATTGACCTTTTATTTGACCCTAGTGGGTGTGAATAGCTCCATCCACGCATACAATAAATTAATAAATCAGTATGAGTAATGGAAATGTGAGCAGATTATTGATCAATTCACTCAATCAGATGTTGCGTTGACTTACAGCTTGGGCCTCAAAGTCTCTTGATCTGTCTATAGTCAGTATTGTAATACCAGTTTGGAGACGGAACCACTGCGGCAATAGCAGTAGATAAGTGCTGAGGTTTATTTTAGAAATCTTTTGATGAATTGAAACCAGCGTATAAAGGTATCTGTGCTTAGAAACACTACAGAAAACTGGAATTGTAACTGTCAGTATATTGCCCGGTTTTCTTTTACTGTTGATTTTCATCTGTCGTCTTTTATTTTCTTGTTCGCTTATCTGACGAAAGGACCACGTTGGGCATGGCTGTAACGGAATGTTAAAAACAATATAAAAGAAATAAAACGTCCATCTTTAATTTTTAGTAAGATTTGTTGGACTGATAATCAACATTTTGTGGGTGTGTGAACTCTCAGGTAAAGCATTCATTGTTTTACTGTGAATTTGTTTATTTGAAGTTCAACATAATTCATTCTGTACTCAGTCCAATAAAATGTGAGTTTTAAATTCTGAATGAAGGATGTTATTATCATTTCATTATGCAAAACACAAGCCGTTGGATAATGAACTCAACTCAGTCAAAACAATCTTCGGCTTTTGAAATGTAGGAAACTAGACAAAAAGACATACAATGCATCCTTTGTCATCGCCTATACTGTGTTGTGTTTGGTGTGTGTACATGACGGTTGAAAATCAGATCACACATTTGGTTTAAGCACAGTGCTGACAAATGCCTGACAGAAATCAGTACATTTTATGTTCATGGTTGAAGAAAAGCAATGTTCAGACTTCTGTCTGTCTCTCCCAGTCCAGTCCAGTGCTGTAGATGCAGAAAACATATGTGTTGACAATGTAACGGATTAGTCAAAAAGCCCATTTCTAACAATCAAAAAGCAAAACGATTCAGTTCAATAAAATCTGGGAGCATTATAGTTTATAATATGGTTTAAAATATTGAATGAGTGCTTTTCATTTTATAATAGACAACAGCATTTACAGATGAGAAAACTCACCGAACGTTTTCTTAAAAAAAAAACAAAAACAAAAAACGACAGCAAATTCATGCTTGTGTTTCTCATTTTATAAAACTCAGCAAACGTTTTCTGCTTTTCTTGTCTTTTACTTTTTTTTTTCGTTGTTGTTAAGTGTATTTAAATTTGAATCTGAATTTAGGAGTAGAAAGGAATTAACCAGAAGACTGAAAAAAAGTCATGACAGCAAGTTCATTAGCAAAACACTAGAGGACAAGAAAAAAAAAAAACAGCCAAAAAAAGAGTAGGGGCAACCCATAGGGCTCACAACATTTCGTATGGATGTGGATCCTCCAAAAGTGGAAGTGGTAAAAGGTTGATTTCTTCTATTTGGTCAGCCAAAATTGTTGGTCTACGCATTGATCTCCAGACTTTAAAACAGAGAAATATGATTGCTGGGACAAGAACTACCAGGAGGATCGGTGCATAGAGAGCCGTGTTGGGAGAAGAGCTGCAAAAAAAAGAATATCCACACGTGTGTTCAAATCAATCTTAGTATTAGCTATTGCAATATACAAACATTACACAGGTTTCTAAAGATAGTTTCTAGACATGGACATATGGACCGACGCATTTACAAAGACAATTAAACAAACACGTGTTTAACTAAACCAAAGTACCAGGTGCATTTTTTTTGTATTAGAGATCGGAAAATAAATGTTGTGTAATCCAAATATGGTTTTCACGTTTGTCAGCAGTTTATATATAATATTTTGCAGTGAACGGTGTTGAATAGATTACCTGTCAGAGGCTGTTGTTGTACCATTCCTGCAAAAAAAATAATAACACAAGTTGATTGCCTATTAACATGTCCAGCACTGTCCTTCTACTATTGTTTCCAGCAAGTTCATGAATTCCACCACAGTAAATATGTCTAGTTCACAAAGTATATTAAAACCCTGACAAAACAAAAGCAGGGCTTGTCTTTCTTTGTGAATGTATTCTTCCTCTTTCTGTCCTTCAGGACACACATATACACAAACGACACAGAACCAAATCAAAATACCAAAAGGTAAGCCAAGCTAAAACTGTTCCATGAAAAAATTATGATTATGATATTGTCAGCTCACAGACTACAAGTAACCTTGCTAGCTATTCCCCCTTTCTTAAAAAAATAGCTTGTAATTGCAAGTGTAATTGTTGAAAATATAATTGTTGTATAATTTAAAAACAAAGACAAGCAAAAACGTGTTTAACTAAACCAAAGTTGCAGGTGCATTAGCTTGCACTGGAGACTGGAAAATAAATGCTTCGTAATCCAAAGGGGTTATTCTATATCATTTTAGCCAAATTTGGAAAATCTTTCCACCACACCATCTCAGAACTGGCTGATCATTTTTTGTCTTGAAGAATACACTCTGACATGGTATATCCTTAAATTCTTGCTTCCTACTCCCAAAACATTTCTGTTTGGGATTTATTTAGGACTCGTGAAAACTGCCCTTAAAGTAAGCATTTTTTCAGTCATGGACATTTTTCTGATCTTTGGAGCTTAGTAACTTTACCATAAATATGACCAGAATTCTGAAGTTTGTCATGCTGATTCATATTTCCTGTAGATTCCAAATCTGTAATTTATTTTATGATGGATGGAATGGCTCAATAGATATAGGGGCCCAAACATGCTTACACGATATCTCAAGGACTGCAAGAAATGGTTTGAGGCATTTCTAGGAAAACAAACCATGTCAGAGTGTATTCTTCAAGACAAAAAGTTATCAGCCAATTCTGAGATGGTGTGGTAGATGCCTATAGCTCAAATGACAGGGAATGACCCAAAGAAAATATTCATATTTGTCAGCAGTGTATACATATTATTTTGCAGTGAACAGTGTTGAATAGATTACCTGTCAGAGGCTGTTGTCATATCATTCCTGCAGAAAAATAATGACACAAGTTGATTGCCTATTAACATGTCCAGCACTGTCTTTCTGTTTTTGTGCCCATCAAGTTCATGAATTCAATCACCGTAAATATGTCTAGTTCACAAAGCATATCAAAATTCTTCCAAAATAAAAGCAGGGTTTTTTTTTGAATGTGTGGTTTTCTTCTTCTTTCTGTCCTTCAGGACACACATATACACAAACGACACATAACCAAATCAAAATACCAAAAGGTAAGCAGAGCGAAAATTGTTCTATGAAAAAAATTATGATTATGATATTGTCAGCTCACAGACTGCAAATAACCATACTGGCTGACCCCCCCCCCCCCTTTAAAAAACAGTTTTAAAATGTGTTACAGTAGCTTGTAATTGTACGTATAATTGTTGGAAATATAAGTGTTGTATAATATAAAAACAAAGATGAACAAACAAACACATGTTTAACTAAAACAATGCACCACGTGCATTAGTTTGTGTTAGAGATCGGAAAATGAACGCTGTGTAATTCAAAGGTAGTTTTCAGGCTTGTTAGCAGTTTATACATATTATTTTGCAGTGAATGGAGTTGAATAGATTACCTGTCAGAGGCTGTTGTCATATCATTCCTGCAAAAAAAATAATTACTGAAGTTGATTGCCTATTAACATGTCCAGCACTGTCTTTCTATTTTTGTGTCCATCAAGTTCATGAATTCAATCACTGTAAATATGTCTAGTTCACAAAGCATATCAAAATTCTTCCAAAATAAAAGCAGGGTTATTTTTTTTGAATGTGTGGTTTTCTTCTTCTTTCTGTCCTTCAGGACACACATATACACAAATGACACATAACCAAATCAAAATACCAAAAGGTAAGCCAAGCGAAAATTGTTCCATGAAAAAAATTATGATTATGATATTGTCAGCTCACAGACTACAAATAACTATGCTGACTAACCCCTTTTTTTAAAAAGGTTTTTGAAAATGTCTTACAGTAGCTTGTAATTGTACATGTAATTGTTGAAAATATAACATAAAAACAAAGACAAACAAAGAAACAAACAAACAAGCATGTGTTTAACTAAACCAAAGTACCAGGTGCGTTAGTTTGTATTGTAGACTGGATGATGAACCACTGTGTAATCCAAAGAAAATTTTCATATTTGTCAGCAGTGTATACATATTATTTTGCAGTGAACAGTGTTGAATAGATTACCTGTCAGAGGCTGTTGTCATATCATTCCTGCAGAAAAATAATAACACAAGTTGATTGCCTATTAACATGCCCAGCACTGTCTTTCTACTATTGTTTCCCTCAAGTTTGTGAATTCAATCACAGTAAATATGTTTATTTCACAAAGTATATCAAAACTCTTCCAAAATAACAGCAGGGTTTGTTTTGTGTGTGTGTGTGTGTGTGTGTGTGTGTGTGTGTTTTCTTCTTCTTCTTTCTGTCCTTCAGGACACACATATACACAAACGACACATAACCAAATCAAAATACCAAAGGTAATTGTTCTATGAAAAAAATTATGATTATGATATTGTCAGCTCACAGACTACAAGTAACCTTGCTAGCTATTCCTCCTTTCTTAAAAAAATAGTTTTGAAATGTCTTGAAAATATAATTGTTGTATAATATAAAAACAAAGATGAACAAACAAACACATGTTTAACTAAGAGAATGCACCAGGTGCATTAGTTTGTATTGTAGATCGGAAAATGAACGCTGTGTAAACCAAAGGTAATTTTCAGGTTTATTAGCAGTTTATACATATTATTTTGCAGTGAATGGAGTTGAATAGATTACCTGTCAGAGGCTGTTGTCATACCATTCCTGCAAAAAAAATAATGACACAAGTTGATTGCCTATTAACATGTCCAGCACTGTCTTTCTATTTTTGTGTCCATCAAGTTCATGAATTCAATCACCGTAAATATGTCTAGTTCACAAAGCATATCAAAATTCTTCCAAAATAACAGCAGTTTTTTTTTATTGTGTGTATCTGTGTGTGTTTTCTTCTACTCCCCCCTTTCTTTTTTTTTTTTATTTTTTATTTTTTTTAATTTTTTTTTTTTATTTTTTTTTTACTCCCCCCTTTCTTGAAAAAAATTGTTTTAAAATGTGTTAGAATAGTTTGTAATTTTAAACATAATTGTTGTAAGTATAATTGTTGTATAATATAAAAACAAGACATTGCTTTGAAAATCTCCGCCTTCCAACATCTCTAAAAGTGAACTGCAACATTTTCCCAAGAGTATGAGGTACAAACTTCCGGATAGGTCTGAATTGACAAAATGTGTAATTGTTCTAACTCAAATTTCTTATTTTATTTCAATTAAGAAGCACAAAATTGATGATTGGTCGGATACCAACTTTCAGAGATTTTAAAGGAGTATGATGATTGGACTCCTGAATTCCTTTCAGACTCCGCTGACTTTCACTCAACATCACAGCATCATTCAATGAGAGTGAACAAATCGCCTTTTTGTGGTCTTTTGTGTTCTTTGAAGTGATCTTACCTGTTTTCACACGGACCCTCATCTGTCTGCTCCTCTGGAGATATTGTGAAGTTCTGCTCAGGCACTGAAGGACAGGACAGAGAGTCTTTCTGAAGAAGTTCTGAGATGTCTGTGGAAAAACAAAACAACAACACCACAGGAAATGCACTGTGTTTCCACGCATGCTCGTTTGGAGAGACTGGAGATGTTACAGTGCAACAAAGAAATATAGTTGCAATAAATATTAACTTGTTATTGCTGAGAACCTGGAACAAACTCCTTTTTCTTTCTCAGGTTCCCTACCCTGAATCAGTCTGGCCTGAAAAGGTGATGTCATGATCCTTACCCTGCATACTGATGAGGAAGAAGATGTCACCACCCTTAACAAACGCTCTGTCCATGAGCTCCCTTTGGTACATGATTTCTTCGTAACCCCATCCTTCGTTAACGTATATTGTCTCGTTGTTCTCAACTTTCGGAGTTCCGACTTTCCGTGGGTTGTCCCAAAAATACTTACCGTCTGATCATTACAAAAGAGGATTTTGAACTTGAAATGACATTTTAGAGTTTATAAACATTACATGAGAAAACTTGAGTGATAATTTTCTAAAAAAGAGTACATAGTCTGAAAGTCAGCACTGAGTGCTTATACTACAACTGAGAGAAGAGTAGAGAAAATGTGAACTGTTACCGTCTATCAAATCTGGATCTGTGGTGATGCTCTCTTGTTTGGACATACGTTGTTGGATGTGAGGATGCTGGTCGAGTAGTAAGAAGGTCACTTGTCTCCATGGACAGGGCCACTGCAGCTGATCATCATAATCTCCAGAGACCAGATACACATGGAAAGAAATGTAGTCCAACTCCAGTGTTACAGACACCTGATAGCCATAGCCTTCAGGAGAGTAATACCTCGGGCTAAAGATTTCAGTTTCAGGTTCGCTTGAATTCCAAAGCTCCTCAAAGTTTCTTATCTGCCAAGTGTTGTGTGGACACTCAGTCTCTGACAGGTTAATATCATCCACAGAAAAGCCACCAGTGGAACTTCCTGCTCCTTTGCGTGCTTCAAATTCAACCTGGAATGTTCTATTGGTATTGAGTGGTACATGGTGGAGTTGCCAGTAATTGGCTGGGGGACCTGAGAGAAATGTTTTGGCACAAAAAAAAACTGAATGAAAGAAATGAAAGAATGAAAAAAATAAATAATCTAGCACTTTATAAGTGTTAATGCAAAAGGGTAGTATTCCTTGTCTTCTGTTATGTCTATTTGGAACACTGTTGTCACTAATGGAGTAGGCAGCACAATAAAAAATAATGAGAGGAATAATGATTAAGAGTGTCACCAGTGCTTGCAGTTAATGATGGTCCATAACTATTATAATTATCACAATTGACTTATCATTCTCACCTGTGATTTGGCCCATTATTCTGCGTATTCCATGTGTGTCATTCTCATTGACAAACTCTCTGATCCAGATGTTGAGCTGGTCAGATTCATTCCCACTGTGATAATAGAAGAACTGCAGACACTGAACTTTGCATTCTCTCTTCGGTGTCATCTTTCTGGTCTGCAGTCTTCCTGTGTTCCCTTCCTCACCATGAACTGTGCTGAAGTGCATGAAGAACCCATCTAATGATAAAGAGCACAGACAAGGCATGTTTTAGTTTCTTTATTTTTAATATAAAAATAAATGATTAAGCGCAACACTAAATATTCCTTCAATAAAGACTCCCTCCCATTAAGCTATTTAAAAAGGGAATCTCTAACAGGATAGATCTTAATGTTATTTTAACAGAATATTCATACCTGAGGACTTTGAAGTACCGTTCATGGAAGGTAAACGACTGCCTGACATTTCTATGAAGACAAAAACCCTCATCATGAACATGACATGTAAACCCACCTTATATTTCCAGTGTTAATGCTATATTTTAGATGAAGTCTCTTTCAATCAGTTCTCACTGTGTGACTCACTCCCTAGGTAAGTGTGATCAGAGTGGGGACCTCCAGTGGCATTGGTTACTCTTTCCCATCCATGATCAGAGCCAGAACAGAAACTCATCTCACACAGACTCTCGTTATCAAAACTGCAGTGGTCCAGGAATGAGACAGATCCATCTGAGACGGGAGATAAAAATCAAATCAGAAACTTCTAATAAAACAGGAGAGGTTGTTCTGTCATACAAGGGACTTGTCATATGCTACAAGTTATTTATGTATTTCTCAAGAAAAAAAGACCTTTGAAAATGAGAAAATTTTTATGAATGTCTCTGTAGTAATGATTTGATGTGTATGTGTAATTTTCTTAATATGCACACATTTGGGCTAGACTGGTTGTTATATCTTATAAAGAAAGTCCTGTAATGATAAATCATTTAAAACTGTTCACGGAAATGTGGGAAGAAAACTGTATGATGGTTTTTGGGCTCCAGAAATGATGAAATACTAATTTTTAATGTACTGTTCTACCATTATTGTTTGCAATGGTATTATCAATTAAAACAAACAAACAAAAAAATATACTGAGTAAACTTCTAGGAGGGGTAAATTATTGGTGCTGTTTACACGTAGGACAGATTGAGCACAAACAACACTAACTGCACTGATAGAGTTGGTTGAGTTCCAACGCATCATAGAAACTCATGTCCAGTCGCTGACCAATCACATCCTGGTACTCAGGCAGCTTTGTGATGATGGTGTAACCAGTTCCAAGACTAAAGGCATCTTTCCCATAGTGCATCACAGAAGTGTAGTCATATGGAGTACCCTGAGTAGTGCTTTCATTCTTAGTATACCTTTTAAAATTGTTCTCTTCTCCTAAAAAACATAAACACCGAAGAATCAATTCAGCTATTAAATGTTATCCGGTCAATTTTAAATGCCTCAAAATAAAAGTTTTTCTGCATTCCTGCCTGAAAAACCTTTGTTGACAAATAACTAAAACAAGTGGCATGAGTGCTGCAATAAAATAAACTTTTAATAAATAAAGTTTTAATAAATGAAATATGTTGAATGAATAATCGTACCCCACATGATATTTTCCCAGACGATTGTGACATGATCATCTCTGTCATATCTGGACTGTTCATGGTGGAAACCCAGAGCATGAAGAAACTCATGTTCAACAATAGCAATGGTGTCGCAACCATCACCAATGGAGAGAAGCTGACTGTACCAGGATGTTTTCCCAACAGATGAGAAACACCTTGTAAACGAGAGATATGTGTGTTTTTGTGTTTACAATTTTGTTTAAGCATTTCTTGTTTCTGGTTCATCTATAGGATTCACTGAAACACTGAAATTATGTATATATAAAAATTCAGTTATGAGACAACTCCAGGCTTTGACCTTGTGACATAAGGATTAAGGGATTTGAGATTAATAGTACCCATCCTGCTTCACAACTCTGATGTGATGGTATTCGCTCTCCCTTGGTTTGAAATCGATGCATGATTTCAATCGGAACTGCTCCAAAGCCTTCAAGATGACACCTTTGGCATTCATATCTGAAAATATCAAAAATATCCAAAACAGACTGAATATGACTAAAAAAACAGAATTGGATATTGTTGCAAACACAAAGAAATTACTTTGTTAACATTTCTTTAAACACAGTATAGCTCCTATTAAGCACTTGTTGACAACTAATTGTTATTTCTGCTGTTCACCTCTCCAGCAGCTGACATCACCTCAATCTTCATGCTTATTTGTTTTGTCTTGGATATTTTTTTTCTACATGTTCATTTACTTGGGAAATGGTGATTGACTAGCATGTAAGTTTGTGGGTTAGTTGAATTTGATCCAACTGTCAATGTTCTTGAAACTTAAAAAAATTACTAGTCTTACCGAGGTATTCACTTAGCACGTAGGGAACAGGACACTCCCATCGGTAGTCATCTCCTAAAATAGCACTCCTCTGTATGCTCTGTTAAACATGTGATTTTGATCAAATTACATCCTTTCATTTTAGAATTCAAAGAAGGATCTTGAAGTATTTTGTAGTAAACAAACCGCCTCTCCTTAATCTCAGAATACTTCAAAGTACAGATTTTGCTAATGGGACTGACCTCCAAAATATCTCCTTCTCGCAGATTTAAATCTAGAAAAGAGAAAAGCAGGTTATTCAAAATGTTTGAATGGCGACTGGAGTATTTGGAAAACAGCACAAATATTCACGGTCATATTGTTTCATGTAAATTAAAAATATGAAAGAACACACGCACACACACATACACACATTCACACACACACGTATGTATATGTAAACTTACGTTTGTTGATCTCAGGAATGTCACGGCGTCTAGCAACACCTGACAAAAGGTCAGAACACATACTGGGTTGTTGGCATGTATAATATGATGAACAGATGAACTTAAAGAGTCAGATTCTTTGCTGCAAGTTCTTGTCAGTATCCCTGTCTCTGAGGCTTAATATCATCAAGTATTCAGACTATGAAATAATGTAGTTATGATGCTCATGTAGAGAGTACATGTTTTTCAAAAAGCCAACATTTCACACCCTGAACTCAGAGTGACAACAAGTGTGACATGGTACATTTGTCTCTCCTCTCAAAGCGTAATTTGCTGACAGCTCACCTCTTCCTGTAGGTAAGGGCTAAATGCAAGAAGAAAAAAGCAGTGTTGAGTAAATGTTGTCCTGAAAAATGATCCTCTACTATCATCACAGTAAATCACATTGTATTTGTTGTTAAAGGTAAATTGTGACATGTATTGATTTGTGGTCATACTCACCAGCACTGATGGAGTCCAAAGAGCAAAATTCATCAAGAGAAAAGTGTGAAAGCGCATTGTCGCAAGGCTTTGTTGTATCTGTGAAAGACCATAACAGCAAAGCACTGCTTTTCTAACAAATAATATGTTTAGTTTAGAATGAAAATTTCCAGTCATTAAAACATAACTGACTAGGACAAAAGTTGTCATCACTAAATAATGCCCATCTTTCCTGGCAAGCAAAACAGGCTTTTTTTGGTCTTGTTTTCTTATCAGTGTCTGTGGGTGAGCAAACTCACGTACACGGGAAAGGTTTGTTTTCTTATCGGTGTCTGTGAGTAAGCAAACTCACGTAGACGGGAAAGGTCTGTTTTGCTTTTACTTTTGCTTTATATTTGCTGATCAAGGCCAGGGAACCAATACTGGAGTATGCACCACGATTAATTTGTTTATGGTTAGTGGTAGTCTTATCTGATCCTTTCTGGAAGAAACAAACAAACAAACAAACAATGTACACAATTATAATGATATATTACACTTAAAATAGGTAAGATTAATATTACAAAATAAAACCATTTTTCAGTGGCAAGCAATTTTTCTGAATTCTGAACGTTTTATAAAATCATACATTTTGTTGATACATGGTGTTCAACTAACACGTGTGGTTGAATGCGGCATAACTGTAAGGAAATATCCCTGTGAAATTCCTCTAACCAAAGTCCTATATTGCTTTTATAGCAAATATGTCTAGCTTAATATTTATTAACGGGTATTTTAGCTTAGAATGAAAATTTTCAGTCAGTCAAGCAGCACTGTAAAATGTGATTAGTTGACTTTACTTTAAAAAAAAGTTGGGAAACTTGTTGCCTTAGGAAAACTAAGTAAATTAAGTTGTTAAGGATAAGTAATGCAGAATTGACAAATATTTGTTGGGAATTGTCTTGGCTTGATTAAGTTTAGTATTACAAGATCTCAGTTTATGTAACGATGAAAAATATGCGGTGGTCACTGATTTTTGTCAGTTGAACTAAGTTGCACTGGTTAAGTTAAAATCACAAGAGAAAGAGTATAAGACCCTAATTCCTAACCTAACTCTGTAACAGATTTTCATCGTCGCTCAGCCTACTTCACCCGAGCCACCCCAGGAGTCATGAACAATCAATCATGAACATCAGCTTAGTTGGAATCATTATAGTAACCTCCTATTATATTAACATGAGATTCTGACTTAGACATGTTCAGTCAATATCTCACAGATGGTGGCGTCACACCATTGGCTTGTTAGTCAAACACTGCACTAAATGCATTACAAGTAGTTGTAATGAAGAATCTACTGACTGTTCTCATTTTTAACAACTCTTTTCAATCGCTGTAGAAAGTTTGCTAGGTTGAATGTAAGTGTTGGTGCCCCACAATGCACCATGGCACTGACGTTGGATGTCGGAACTCCAAAATTTTAAGTTATAGTGGCTTAATAATCAGGAGTTCATATTACTCAATCCAAAAATGATTTGAAATTAATCAAAACTTTTTAGTTGACATAACTCAAAACTGGATACGCATTATAACAACTCAAAATGTTTAAGTCAGTAGAACTTATAAGGTCATTTTAAGTTTACACAACTTAATAGAATTAAGTTATTTGAACATTCAGGTTTACAGTGAGAGCTGATAAAGGTGCAAAGCTATCATCAAATTATATATTTCAGGTAAGCACAATATCTTTCACCTATATCACACATAAATTGATAGATACCTGTGTATTAAAGAATATGTTTCTATCAGAGGCATAATATGTCCAGAAGATTTCTGACAGAGATGCTTCTCCCACTCTGGTTAGTTTCATATGAGCTAAAATGACAGGAAGCTCCTTATATGTAGAACCATATGTAAAAACCTGTTCATGACTGTTCTGTGTTTCTTGGAAATCAGAACAGGTTTATTTTTTTTCGGTAAAAGCAGACTTACGCAAATCATATCTGCCTCTTTTGCTTTCGGTTTCCATCTGTTGTAGTATTGCTGCAGGCCAACAAATTAATGGTGATATATAAATCAGTATTAAAGTGCGTTTTTTTTTTTTTAATTTTCATTTAAAGGCGAAAACTGATCATTTTGTAACTTGTCATTATGAGCTGCAAATCTTTCCAGCAGTCTTACTGATTCTAATTTACTTTGGAATACGACTCTGATCCAGTTCATCCTCTAAATGCATGTGTGGTGTATGATTAGAGCTCTTTTTATATTATGTAAATCACAAACTCATTGACAAGGATGGTTCTCTTTTTTTATCTAAACAGTTACCATGTAGACTCAGGCAGAGAGACCATACCATTCTGCTTCATATGTCTTACACCCTGAGTCTAAGAAACCATACTTCATCTTTCTGGACCAAAGCCAGTTGACAGAATGTGGATAGAAACACAGCTCTTTCTGAAATGTGGAAAATAGAACAGAAATGCTAGAACTTATGAAACAGAGGCTCAGCTTTAAGCATTTTTTCTTCAGCTTTCTGTTGTGTCACATTTATTCCATACAGTAATGAGAGATAATATCATCAATAGATGTCAGCGAGCAATCTTGACCCCAGTTCATTTTTGAGTATGGCTCTAATCAACTGGTAGAAAATATCACTGAGAAATGCAAGCACATGTAACTACTACTTTTATCTACTATTAAAATGATTTATTTATTTATTTGATGATGAAACATTGTGCACTGTTTAAATGTACAGTTCGTCTTATGCTGTCCATTGACACAGGACAGTTTGTGAATACTCTCCTGGCTCTCTTGTGGGATCAGAAAACGTGTGAATTCTCAGATAAAGTATTTTTTGTTTTTATGCGAATTTGTTATTGAATTTCAATATAATTCAAATTCATATAAGTTACTCAGACTAGTAAATCATGAATTTTAAATTTTGAAAGGTACACTTTATTTCACTTTATTAAGTGAAGCACAAAGATATGGATTGAATCGGTCAAAATATGAGGGCTGTTGAGAAAAAGCAATATTAAAGTTCGAACTATCTGTTGGAAGCTTTGGGTGAAAGAAAGCATCGTTGTTGAATAGTGGCTCCAAACTGACGCAAGTACTCCCTCAGGTGGTGAAACAGAAAATGGAAGACTGTAAACAATAACCTTCACACTGACGGACATGAGATGACTGATTTCATTATGACTTTCAGTATGACAGTTCAGTTCTTAAATACCTAACAATTAAGATCATTTTAAAATACTGGATATTTATTCATTATACTTTTGAAATGTAGAGACAATATCATAAATTGAGTGATTTCAGCATGATTTTCAGTACGATAGTTCAGTTTTTAATTTTCTTGTCAGTTTGAATAACTAATGCGATTTTAAAATATTGGATTTCTCAAAATATTTATTCAATATACTTTTAAAATATAGAGACAAGATCACAAATTGGATTACACTTTTTGAGTACAATGATTTTTTTCAACACTTTGAGTATAAAATTTGATCTTAGCACAGTTGTGACAAATGTCTGTTATACAAAGACGTTACACTTTCATAGGAGACTGAAAGTAATACAAAGACTTTTGTTGTTGTTGTTGTTGTTGTTATATTTTCTCCCAGCCCAGTTCCCTTTAGTAAATACAGAAACTAAAAATGTAGCTTAGAGTATTGGAACAGCCAAAACTTATTTGTACTTAGTATAATAATAAGCCCATTTTTAACAACCCTGAGCAAGGTGAATCATGAAAATTTAAACTGGGAGAAAGTATGTCTAATGCTAAACTAACATTTTCAGACTGATTCAGCAAAGTATTTAATGGCAAAAATAACCATCTAAAATTCTTGAAAAATTGTGTATTTAAGAATTGAAACAGAAATCAGCAGAAACAGTACTTGGTCCTTTAATTAGACATTAGAACAGGATTTCCCATTAGACTGGATGAAGATGTAAATCTGTTATAGAAGATCTGTCAGTAAAACACTGACATTGAGGCCATGAGGAGGATCAGTGGAGAGGTGACCATGCCAGATGAAGAGCTACAAAAGACATTCAGATATGTAATCACATGAAATGTCAGTACTCTATAAATGGCAAAGCCCAAGCACACACAGCTACACAAACAAACAAACAAACAAACACTCAAACACATTTTACCTAATTAACACATTTATGTAAACCAAAGTACCAAGTGCATATTTTGATGTTTGAGTCCACAAAATTTGTCATTTTTGTTCAGAGAGGTAATTTAGGGAGTAGTCACCAATGTTTACCCATTATAGAAAACATTAACCATTTTAGAATTTTACAGTATGCTCACAATGCATTCTCAGTATTAGCATTAATATGTATTAATAAAAACTGTATAAGTGAGGGAAAGTGTTATACAAAAATATTAGTTAGATACCATACCTATCAGCTGTTGTCTCAGGCTTCACTGAAGAGATAAATGGTTGATCTCTGTATGAGAAAATGAAGGATTTACATACTCCATTACCATACACTATGGGCAGTCAACACAACATCATGCAAATAATATATTCATTGTGAATTTTAACCTTTCCTTGTGAGATAATAAACTTCAAACTTTTTAGACGAGTGTGGGTCTAGCAAAGTTGGAGCTGTTCCAGGGGCTAAGTTAAGGTTTCAGTACAGAAAAACATACATTATAATGGATCAATGACTTCAACTGCAGAACCTAAAAAGCCTGCCAACTCATGCCCAACTGTCTCAGTATCTCAGTGGTATCCATCGAAGGGGATCTAAAATTGACTGTACCGTTTTGGACATGGACCCTCATCTGGACGCTCTACTGAAAGACCTGTGAACGTCTGCATCATCACAGTGGGACAGGGCAGGGAGTCTTTCTGCTGAAGTCCTGAAATGTCTGGGGAATAGCAAACAGTAGGGACAACAGGAAAATCAATCCTATGTATGCTCAGTTGCAGGGGTGGATTTAGGCATGGGCGACATGGGCAGCCGCGCAGGGAGGCATCTTGCCGGGGACGACACCGGCGCCAGCACAAAAAAAAAATAAAAAAAATCGTAATGGTAACATTTGTACGATCGTTATTTAATCGCTCATTTGCACATCGCGTCAGTAATATAATGTCACCGTGAGGGTCAAATAACCTTGTCGGAGCGGGCGCCCTGCTTGTGGTCTGTGAGCTAGGTATGCTACTGCCTGAGGTCTCCCACTCAGAAGTAGGAGAGGAGGGCGGAGTTCGGCTGACTTCAGGTCTCTCTACAGGAAGCCTGAGGTAGAGGGAGTGGGGGAATCTATCAAATAGCGCACATCTAATTTTGTACAGTCCTAATGCAATTAGTGAAACAAGTTACTCAACGAAATACTACCAAATAAACTGCAATTCGTTCATAATACTGTGAATAGTTCACAGACATATCGTTGTATTTTTTCCTGGTTTCTGCGACATCGTTAAGAATAATTTAACCAGTCAGCACCTGAGGTGCCGGAAGTGGGACTTTTGGCTCTCAGAATACCTATGTTAAAAATCAACACTGTGCACGTTATGCCAAAAGAGAGAAGTTAACCATTGCAGCGGTAACTCAGCTCGTTTCTTATATACAGTCCTGTTGTTTTGTGCAGGTAAATATATTTATGTTTGCGGCGGGTGTCACCTGCCATTCTTTATGCAAACTCTGGATAAACTCTGGAAAAAAGGTAAGCAGAAACACGCCCTAAACGAGGCAGCTCATAGCCATTATTTTGGGATCAATGTTTGACTCCCGGTTATGATGTCAGTCTGTACCACTAGCTAATCTTATGTCTAGATTGCAAGGTACGTAACGCGATAATGTTTAAGAAGAGGGGCGAAGCTGTGCAATGTATTTTGGTGATTTGGGAAATTGAAATGACCAACAAAGATTCATCGATTGTAAAGCACAATTTCTTTGAAATTCCATCTAAAGTAGGCTACCCTAGATGCTGAAAATACATTCCTGTCCAGCTGGTGCTTTGAAGGCCTCAACTCTCCAGTTCTGTGTTACATTAGAATTAATTAAATTAAATTAGAAGTTTGTCCTCTGCATCTAACCCATCCAGCACACCAGTAGTGATCACACACACCGGACGCAGGAGCAGTGAGCAGCCTTCCTTGGTGAGCGCCTGGGGAGCATTAGGGTTAAGTGCCTTGTTCAAGTGCCTTGCTTTCTATTTCTGTCACAAACTACAGGGAAACGGTGCGTTTAACTGCCAGAATTAAGAAAAGTTTCCCTGGGGGGTGCGCCCAGGGCACTATACATGCTAGAACCACCACTGCTCAGTTGGCATTAATATGTGAGAGGACAAAAAACACCAAAAAAAAAAAAAAGCCCAGCCCCATTTAGCCATGCTATTTTTGGTTTAGAGCTGGGAGCTAGAGCTTTAGGGTTCAACCACCAGACACACAACAGTATGATTTTACTCATTGCCACTAAGTCGACCATTAGTCTCATCAGATCATAATATAACTCTTACCCTGCATACTGAAGAGGAGGAAGATATTACCGCCCTTAACAAATGCTCTCCGTCTGAGTTCTGTTTGATACATGAAATATCGGTAACCCCGTGCTATGTTCACGTATGTTGTCTCGTACGTGAACATACTTTACGGGGGTTGTCCCAAAAATACTCCCCATCTGTTCATCAAGAAGAAAGGTATAATGCTGAAAATTCTGCAGATAATATACTTTAGCGAACATCGAACAGTTCTTGTATGGGCATTCCACAATTGCATGTGTAATTGAAAAACAATGTATAGAAAATACAAATTCTCACCTTCTTGTTTAAAAGTTGGGTCTGTGGTAACGCTGGCTTGTTTAGACATACGTTGTTGAATGTGAGGATGCTGGTCAAGCAGTAAGAAGGTGACTTGTCTCCATGGACAAGGCCACTGCAGCTGATCATCGTAGTCGCCAGAGACTAAACGCACATAGATGGAAAAGTATTCCTGCTGGAGCCATAAAATCACTTGATAGCCATAGCCTTCAGGAGAATAATACCTTGGGCTAAAGCTATAAAGTTTTCCTGCAGTGGTTTGGAAAAGCTCCTCAAAGTTTCTTATCTGCCAAATATTGTGTGGACACAGTCTCTGACAGGTTAATATCATCCACAGAACAACCACCAGTGGAACTTCCTGCTCCTTTACATGATTCAAATTCCACCTGGAATGTTTTCGTAGCTTTAAGGGCAACATGATGGAGCTGCCAGTAATTGGCTGGGGGACCTGAAAAAAATGTTTTAGCTCAGAATAATGTGATTTTCTAAAATCTGTCACTGTCAAAACTTTGTCCTTTGCACTTTGTTATTTTTATTGTGAATTTACATCCTCGTGAGTTATGGCAAATCAGAAAATTTCTCAGTAATGAAAAGACCACAGACTGAGAAAACACATTCAATGACAAACCCCTACAAACATGTTATCATCACCTGTGATTTGGCCCACTAGTCTGTGTGTTCCATGTGTGTCAGCCTCACTGTCAAACTCTCTGATCCAGATGTTGAGCTGGTCAGAGTCATTTCCACTGTGGTAGTAGAAGAACTGCAGACACTGAACTTTACAGTCTCTGCTTGGTGTCATTGTACTGGTCTCCAGTCTTGCTGTGTCACCTTCCTGACCATTTACTGTGCTGACATGCATGAAGAATCCAGCTGATAAAGACAGAAATGGTGAATTTTTACTTGAATTCATTTGTTGGCAAATTAGTAATGAATTGCACAACAAATTGTAATGAATGAACATCTTTCAGATTGTTCCTAATATTTTCTTTTTTTTTTTTCAAAAATGGGCCTGTTAAAAATCTACAGTGTATGTCTAATGTTTCTGATATACTGTATTCATATTACTGAAATACATGTAACTTGCTATTCTTTTGAGACATATGATTATGCAACCATCTGTAATAATACTTATGAGGTAAATTACGCCAAAGTACTTTTACCCAGTTCAATTCTTTGATTTCATTTAATAGCAATGGAATCATATATATAATTATTAGCACTGTATAGATTAGAGAAGAGTTTACCATGAAGTAAAACAATATTTAATAAATGACAAAACTAAATACTTGTTTTTGGATCTCAGATCTTGATTCTGTGAGGTGTTTTATTAGAAATGATGTGAGCTGTAGAGATTGCAAATTATGTTAGACATACTATTTTTGTTGTCAAAATCAGGCATCTCATATGAAACTGAGACACTCATAGACTGTGACATAAAGACTGTTAACTCATTGATAAGGCTGTGATTTAAATATATAAATTATGATTTAGTGAATTCTCACCTTGAGATTCACTCCCTAGGTAAGTGTGGTCAGAGTGGGGACCTCCGGCAACACTGGTCACTCTTTCCCATCCATGATCAGAGCCAGAACAGACGCTCATCTCACACAGACTCTCATTATCAAAACTGCAGTGGTCCAGGAATGAGATGGATGCATCTGAGACAGGAGAGATAAATCAAATCATAATCATGATTTCATAATCAGACTTTCTTGCCAAACTTTTGTTTTCTCTTATTGCTTTCTCTACAGTTCTGATGTTATACTCTTACATCTTCTCTCAACATTTTCTTATTGTTTTACATGTATCTACATATCTGATGTTGTCTTTTGGGGTTCCTGTGATGATCATGTTTCTCTGTTTCTTCAACAAGTCTTTAGTTTCTGTTTTTAGCTTGTCTTGCTTCTTCTTCTTTGATTTTCCTGCAGTTGTCAGGACACATTCTTGTATCACCTGGGTTACTGCAGCACTGCTTTCCTCAAGGTCTTCCACTAATAACCCCTCGAATTGATTTCTTAGTTAAATTCGGAATTCATCTTTCTTAAGTAGTAGAGCATTCATGTCTGGTCTTGCTGGTCTTGCTTTGGGTTCATCCTTATGGTGCTTCATACCAGTCAATGGTCACTGTCAATTCCAACACACTGAACTGCTTCTGTATTGAGGATTATTTCTTTCCTGTTGACTAGTATGTAGTCTATTTCAATTTTTACCTTTCCATTAGATCTTGTCCATGTCCATTTTTTGTTCTCCTTTTTTTGAACATCGTATTTGTCACTACTAAGTTGTGGGTCCTCGCAAATTGTACCAGTCTTGTGCCTCTTTCGTTTCAGTATCCATAGCCGTGTTTTCGGATGGGTTTGCTTTCATTTTGTTCTTGTTTTCTGACTTTGAAGTGGCTCTTGTTGTTCTTGATGGCATTACTGAGGGTTTCGCAAAATACTTCTACCTCTTCATCTTCGTTGCCAGTTGTTGGTGTGGAGACTTGAACTACTTGTAGTTTATATCTTTTGTTTATCTTCACAGTAGTTACGATTCAATTCATTACAACCATGAATTTCTGAACTCTGTCTTTCATTTGTTTTTTTTTCTTTTGTTTGTTTGACTGGGAACCTGACTCCTCCAATTGATTTTTTGTCTCCAGTGGAGTATAAAAGATTTCCGCTTTCCAGCTCTAGTAGTTCCTGTTCTTTTCGTCTTATTTCAGCTAGTCCAATGATATCCCATTTGAATCCATTGGCTTCCAGTTCATCTTCTAACTCAACTGCTTTTCCACTGTGCTTCAGTGTTCTCACGTTGTTTGTAGATATAAAAGGACTGCAAATCCAGGGATGCTTAACACCCTCTGTCTTTCGACTACTGGGACTGAGGGCAGTTTCTTTCTTTTAGTCATTTCAATAACGGTTGGGGGATTGGGCTTCAGTCTGCCACACTGGACCAGGATGAGTTGGCAGACGGTGCTACATGACATTTGGGTCATGAGGGAGCTCATTTAACAGGTCTTTCACAAATCTTTTCTCCAGGTGGGTGTCTAGCCACCCTCCTCACTACATGGTTCTAGTGGAGGAGCCGGTTTAGTTGCTGAGCCCTTCGACCATGGAACAGGTAGCACTGGGTTACATGGTACCAGTAGCAGTTAGAATGTGACCTGACTCAAAAATCAAATCACCAACCTCTGATAAAACAAGTGAGGTCCCTGTCATGCAAGATAGCCCTTGTCTGCTTAACAATATCCATTTAATCCTTCTTAAGAGTTTGCAAATGAGAATTTGTGTGAACATCTCAGAAATAATTCTGTAAATTTTGCAGTTCATTTTCTTATTGTGTGTATTGATAAGTCCTTAAAAATTGACAAGAAGTCAGTTCTAAAGTATGTAATATATCGTTTCCAAAAACAAATAGACTACTTGGTGGTCTCAAATAACAATATACCATAATCATTATCTCACTTTTGGTACTGTAATGGAAACTGAACAGTACATTGAGAAATATTTCTAGAACAATTACAGTAATCATTTGTGCTGTTAACAATCAAGACAGAGACTTAATGAAACACAACACTCACTGCACTGATAGAGCTTGTTAAGTTTTAACACATCACAGGAACTCATCTCCAGTTGCTGACCAATCACATCCTGGAACTCAGGCAGCTTTGTGATGATGGTGGATCCATTTCCATTGCTGAAATAATCTTTCCCAAAGTGCATCAAAGAGGTGTAGTCATATGGAATACCCAGGGTACTTAATGAACTGTTACTGTACTTTTGGAAATTCTGTTCAGCTCCTAAAGACAAAGAATAACACATCTAAAATAGTTTACATTTTTATAAGCTCACATCCTACATCATGTGTACAATACATGCACATGCTAGCATTACACAATGATGAAACATGTTAAAACAAACAAACAAATGGTGCCTAAAATGCTGGAAACTGTTTGTGCTTCTTGGCTGCCCAAGAAGCAAACTTTGTTTTAAGTAATTAAACCTGGTATCGTAACAATGATCAATTATAGCAGTTAAGATTGTTTTGTAAGAGAACTTGCAAGAATGTTTGTTATTTTTACATTTCTTAAGGACTTAAATTGAACTGGTGGTGCATGATATAAGGACATATTTACTGTTATTTGCTTAAAAGCTGCTGAAAGTCTGGTGAATAGGGCAAATCCATGCAAGGTGACACCTGCATCACTACACGTTAGTTTATTCACTTACAGCTGTTTATCAAAAAAAAAACAAACCCAGAAACAAAACAAAACAAAGAAAAAAGGTCCATTTAAACTTTCTACACTATAGCTTAGCACGTCAAGTGATATAAAGTAGGCCCACCTTCATTTTGAATTTTTCGCCATTGCCAGTTTAGTTTCAGCAAATCAAGAGTCAGCATGTGATGGAAGAATCATTACTTTGTGTAGAACTGCCAAAATTATTGGACTATTCCAAAGGTATGACTAAGGCAATAGGTAAATGTATAAATTAATTAAGTATTATTTGGTAAAAGATTGATATGTCTCTTCAAGAAGACTTAGTTTAAGATCCAGAGCAACTCACTCTAGCTTGATTCATGATTTTCTAATCTTTGTTTTTATAAACAGTCAGAAGGTGTGCTAAATATTGAATTGTCCATTTTTTATTCTGTCCTGTTTCTTCTGTTATTCTGTTGTTGTGTATCCTGTGGCTTTTGCAAAAATAATGTTTTTCTTCTTCTGCATTGTGCATGGGATTTCATAGGTGAAAACTAATCAAAATTGCTAGAGCACTCTTACTTTGGCTCAAAGTAAGCAATGAAAATGAGTGCTATGTGTACTTCCTCATTATTTGGCATATTATTAGAATATTAATACAATGTGCTTTCTTTCAAAGACAGGACTAAATGTATCATACCATAAAAACTGTTAAATTTTAGTCCTTTTGTTTTCATCAGAGCATGCCTATGTTAAGTTTTTATATCTGTTAGGACTTGGTTATGCATGATACTGAATGTGATACCACGATACTGAAACTTCCAAACACAGAGTCCATCATTAATGCAAATGCTCAGCGCTACAATTTCCTTCAGGGTTTAAAAAAGGCATTACAAAAATATGAGTAAAATAAAAGAGTATATGAACAAACAGAGAGCATGAACAGTGATACCCTTTATGATATTGTCCCAGACGATTGTGACGTGCTCATCTCTGTCATATCTGGACTGTTCATGGTAGAAACCCAGAGCATGAAGAAACTGGTGTTGAACAATTGCAACACTGCCACAGCCTTCACCAATGGAGAGACTCTGACCACCAATGATCACTTTCCCCACGAATGAAGAACACCTAGAAAACAAGACATTATATATGACTTCATGTGTGTTTACTTTTTGGCCCTCTTTCTTGCTCTATTCTCATGCATTTCATGAGTGAATAAGCTCACGTTTGCAAGCCTGTACCAGTAAAAATGCAGCTAGAAGTATTCAAGGAGTTTTGTAAGGTGTTACTGAAATTTGTAATGACAATAAATCTTGAGTAACCCTCCAGATGTGGTTATTTAACAATTCTTAACGACATCATTTTTCTAGAGGTGCATGAAGATCTAACAGGCATAAAGGATTACAGGTGAACAATACCCATATTGATTTTCAACTAAGATGTAGAAATCCTCTGCCTCTCTTGGCTTGAACTCGATACATGATTTCAACCTGAACTGTTCAAAGGCCCGCAAAATGACACCTTTGGTGTGCATATCTGAAAATGAGACAAATGTACAATAATCAATATGATGGGTAAAAAAAAATGTTGAAAACTCAAAGTCTTAGCGCATCCTTTATTAACTTGAAAACCTGTCTTATGAAAAAGAATAATATAATATTGCCTTAAAGTAATAAGCTACATTTTTCTTTGGTTTTGCAATGGTCTTTCACTTAGAATGACTGATTCAAGAATATCCTGTAATTAAATTGCTGTAGTCCATGGAAAGTTATCTGAATTATACTTGACTGGCACTATTCTTGAATCCCACAAACTGACAAATCACTTACCAAGACCCTCCGTGAATACATAGGGGACAGGAGACTGCCACCGATACTGGTCCCATGACAAAGCACTTCTCTGTCCACTCTGAAATTCACATTATTTATTATTCTGTTTAGAATATTCCATGTAATAAACAACAGGTATTTATTTGCATTAATACAGTATTTCTAAAGGCATAGCATGTAGCGCATCCTTGAACAAGAGAATGGAAACAGGTGACACCTCACCTCCAAAATGTCTCCCTCTCGTAGGTTTAAATCTAGACAAAGAAAAGAATGAGTAAGGAAGCATATTTGTTTTGATTCACTGTCACATTTTAGGCCAATAATTGTTTGTTTTGACAATACCCACCTTTGTTTATCTCAAAAACATCATTTTCACCCTCTGCATCTAAAACAACGAAAGATAAAAGTGATGAAGGCAAGGCAGCTGACATGAAAATGCATGTTGATAAAACAGTTGGAAAAAAAAAACCCTGTTTTCAGTAAACGGAAAAGACACAAATGCCGCTACAGAGGCAAGATAAGTACCAGGAAAATGCGATGACCTTTTAATCTTTTATGAATGTACAGAGAGAACAGTGTCACTATAAAATCAGTACACAAACAAAATGAATGAACTGTATTTGTGTATACACATGATATCACATATAAGAGCAATTAAAGCCTTTGCACTTTATTATTACACCCCACATACACCTTACACTTACTCATGCAACACATGAATTCACGCACAAACACACACAGACAGAGACACACACACACTTATGTTCGTGTTGACATGTTAGAGGGAGATTCTCTTGGCTCCAATTTACCATAACTAAAGGATATATGCTTAACACCAACCCTGAAGTTTAGGGTTTAAGGTTAAAAATCAGTGATCTTCAGATAAAACTTCCACTTGTCAGACACTTATATCGTCATGTGGACATTTGGTCCACATAATATCACATAAACATGCTACACACACACGCACATGCACGCACACATGCACAAGCACATGCACACAAACACTAACACTAACACTAATACTTACATGCATAGTAATTCAGTTACAAACTAAATATATACTTTGTCAGCTATTCACCTAAATGAAAAACAGTCTAAAATTTGAGTATTGCCATTGAACCCTCCCGTCACCGTCTCCAAATCATCTTGTGTAAATACTGATTTGACACAATGTTGTCAATATGTAAAACATCAGCAACATAATTTATGATGGCTACAATATTTGTATTTGGAAAACAGTACAATTCACACATTCATGTTGACGACACGCATGCAAATTAGACATCGTATCAGTGAGAAAATTATCTGGTCCATTAACATGGTAAAGCCCTCTATGTATATTTCTGTGTTTTCATATGTGTAAATGCACAAAGAGTTTGAATTAACCTCCACAAACAGCCCGTTACATTAAGCTGTACTTTATATTTATATGATATAATTTTGAATAAACATAAACATACATTTTGAAATGTTTATAGGTCACAAGTTAATTTATTGAGGAGCTGAAATCTGCACAAATCCATTCTTTGCTTGAGTTGTTCAGCTTTTGGGATCCATACTATGTCTGTCATTTGGAGTTACGTGCACCGAAAAAAACCCATTGAAATAATCAACTCACCCATGATGGCTGGAAAGGGCTAGTAATGCAAGAAAAATGTACATGAACAATCTTTGCAAGATTCAGTATATGTACAAAAATATTAAAGTAATGAAAAGCGCCTGTCTTTTCTGAAAAAACGCATGGCATCTGTATTTGCTTCTTTACTCACCTTGACCAATGGCAGCCATAGGGCAAAGCACAAAATGTCAAACAGCTTAATGCACATGTCAAATTTTGCTGTATCTGGAATGAATAATAACACAGAGAAATAAGCAAGAAATTTAAATTTAAGCTTAACTTTTACAGGCTTCACTTTTCTATAATACGTCGGCTTCATTTTTTAAGCTTCACAGAGCAGCCTAAAATCTTCTAAAAAGACTTTATTACATGTTATTGTGTTATTTAGAATATAACATGTATCATACGTATTAATAGTTTAAAAACTGAATTTCAATTAGTCCAATAAGTCAAATGTCTTCTGTTAAATCTTTACACCATGTCCTCCATGATAAATTCAATGTATAAAAATCACACAAGACTAATACATACATGCTTCAGAGGAGATGGATTACTCAGGCTCAAGACTGTCACTCTAAATGAATTGATCTCATCTGAGCTTTATCAGGGCATGGATCCACATTTATTACAAGAATTGTTGATGCCAAACATTTGAAACAGGTTTTTATCAGACACTATGACCACATGCACTCATGAAAAAAGCACATAGAATGGTATCTGCTCCTGTTTGAGGAAATAATCTGTCCTACTTTTACACCACCCAGATTTTTTCCAGTGCATGATGCTTCAGGCTGTGCGGGGTAGTTTATGCCAAAATATCAGAAACTGGCATGCCTTTGCCAATTGAATTTTTAACCCACTGTTTTTTTTTCTTGTGAAAACGAATACTCTAGTTTTGCCTCAAGTGTGCCTATAAGCACCTATTTAGATTGCACCTTAGTTCACCATAATGTTTTTTCTTTCAGTGACTGCAACTCCTGTGTTTTCCTCTTCAAAAGGTTTGTCTTGTTTCACCTTGGCC
This sequence comes from Chanos chanos, assembly GCF_902362185.1. Taxonomy (NCBI): domain Eukaryota; kingdom Metazoa; phylum Chordata; class Actinopteri; order Gonorynchiformes; family Chanidae; genus Chanos; species Chanos chanos. The sequence continues at coordinate 28,035,957 of NC_044503.1, read as the reverse complement.
TGAAAGGTCATTTTTTGAACCATCTTAACTTTTGTTACAGTTACAATTTCTCACAGAGCCCATCATTAAGCGAGGTCTTGAGGCAAACCAGTAATGTAATAAGCAGTCAATGAGATGTCTTTGCCAGAGGACAGATTTTACTGAGTGGTTGACTAGACTAAGCTAACAGTTACACTGAGATGTTTCCATCACCAGAGTGTCTGCAACAGTTCTATAACTTACATTAGAGAGATATTCAGACTACAATATTGTGCTCTCTTCTGGAGGGAGAGATGAAGTGTGTGGAAATGCGGTAAGCTTTTGCGGTACGATTTCTCCCTGTTCCATTGTGGAGACCTCACGGGGCCCAGAACATGTAAGGATGAGCAGACAAACAGTTACGCATGTTCTTTGCTTATTTTCTGTACTTTGTCACTGCTAACAATCTCACACAATAAATTTCAAGCCACTTTCATTTTCACTTGACGTCAGTAAACACAATGGTGTTTGGGGTGGTAACATTTTATTTTATTTTTGTTTTATACAAGTGTTATGTGACTACAAATTCCCCTTGAGGAAAAAGAAACCCACAACTTTTTGAAGAAAGACCTGGCAGCCAAGGTCAGAACAACATAGAACATACATAAAAACATTAATATAAAGGGAAGTTTCCAAGGCAGCTGGAACATTTCTGATATTAAAAAAAATTCTTAATTTTCCTATTAAAATCGCTATCAAGAATTATGAAAATGATGACAGATTTCTGGTATTAAGAGGCAGGCTAATAACGAAGACATATGTATAGACTGTTTACTTCCTTTTAGATATCTAATGTCACAGGCATTTTAAGCAACATGTTTTTATTAAAGCTCAAAGGGTTGCATTTTTTGTTTGTTACAAACTTTACAATATACAGTTTGTTGGAACACAGTGACTGAATGATGTGTGAAGTATTTAGTTTGCATGGTTTTATTAATGTTAATCCTGAATTTGTTTTAAAGCTGATTTGAAGATTATTATGATACAAATTTTGAAAAAAAGGTTTTGGTTAGACTTTTTTTGTCCTAACTGTCCTATTGCATGTTCTGCTAATATCTAACATGAAATTTTATGAATTCATTTCTGGCATCTAATGTTTACTAAATGTTTACTAAAAGTTGATTTTTTATATGCAAGATTCATAAAACATAAATATCAAAGTGTAGTTACTTTTCTTGTGTAGCAGACTAAGTATGCCATACCGAGATGTTCTCATTCCCAACTAGTCAAATACAGCAGCTTGGTCAGTGGCTATGTGCTTCAAACTATGATACTCTCTATGTACCCCCCCAGTGTCAGTTTTGCTAACACACAACAATGCATCAGCCAGGAATTGAACCAAGGCCTCCTGCATGGCAGGCAAGAATTCTACCACTGAACCATCAGCGCAGCTGAGAAAGCTATAGAAGCCAATGGACTCAAAGTTCAGGGAAGGGTCTGACGCAGCTGTGACCTCCGGGATGTGACAATTTTAGTGGAGCTGCTACAAGTCCCCTATCGATATCTATCGAACATTTTCAGGGTGGCAGTAATGATATGGCAAATTTGTTTTCTGTTTTTCACACCCCACTAGCTTGTGGTAGCCTTATGAAATACAATTATCCCACCTCTGTTTCACCTCAGGATAATTTGCCAAGCACTCAGCCTCATCTTACCTCCCCTGCAGTGCTCTGTTCTTCTTAAAAGCAGCAATACAAAAAAACAGCAACAGCAGGTTTCTGTGTATCATTTCAACAAGAACAAGTACCCTGATAACTTAGATGATGTTAAATAGTTGAGTTGGAGGCATGTGTAGGCATGTGATGAACGTACTACTACTACTACCACTACTACTACTACCAGCAACAACAACAACAACAACAGCAACAACAACAAAAACAACAAAAACAGAGGCAGTAGTAATAATAATAATAATAATAATAATAATAAGAGTAATAATAATAATGAAGATAACAGTAATCATCATAATAATACTCATAGTAAAATCATAATAATAATTTATAACAATAGTAGCATTTGAGCAATCCTGTGAAAAATGGTTAAATTCAGCAATCTGTGGGCATGTACTCTAAAATTATATATAAGCATTTTCCATTTCAATTTACAAAGAAGAGTCAAGAGCTGAGAAAAAAAAACAGTAGCTTTCCTTTAAAAATTGCTGTATTCAAAATCAAGACTAAAATTGACAGTGGAAAGAAATTTCCTAAAAGACTGAATAAGGGTGTGATTCCACAACAGTAGATTTATCCGTAAAACACTGGAGCCAAAGCCATTAGGAGGATCAGTGCACAGGGGACCACACTGGTAGAAGAGCTACAAAAAATATCCACATGCATGTTCAAATCAATTGTAATAGTAGGTATTGTAATGTACAAACATTCATTCATAGGTTTATAATGATAGTTTCTAGATATAGGTATGATCAGGCACACACAAATAAGGAAACAGACAAAGAAAGTAAAAAACACATTAAACTAAACAAAAGCACCAAGTGCATATTTTTATATTGGAGATTAGAGAATTAGAACTTTAATGACTTGTAATAAAGATTTAAAGATAAGTAAGAAAGATCACTTGCAAGTTTGTCTGTAATACTTGCATGTTCAAGTGCATCAGACATGTCATGGTAAATATGATTATTCTGCATGCCAATTTTAAAGAAATTACAACATGATAGTAAGAATTGGATTTTTATTGTGTTTTTCTTTGTTTCTGATTTGATCATATTGAAGTTGGTGTAGAACGAGCAAGCAGTGAAATAATATTAACTGAGCCAGAATCACGGCAAGGACAACTGATGGAGGAAGTTTTTTAAACTCAGAATTTTCTTTCTCATTGGAAAATTACTTACAATAGCTTGCATGAATAAAGTACAAAATGTTTTAGACTCTCTAAGACTTTCTAAGTGTTAAACTCTGGACACACATAAACACGTGTTTTACTGAACTACAGGACAAAGTGGCGTTTTTTATCTTAGAGATTAGAAATCAATGAAATATTTTTAATTGAAAGGAAATTTGACTGTAGACAATATTTCCTCGTTAGTATTTACAAATATATGTTAAATATTTTACCTGTCAGTGGTTGATGTAGTCCTGTGGAAAAAAAGGTCATCAATACATGTGCACTACCACCATGTCTTTCTTATTTTTTAAGCAAGTTTTTTAAATGTTAGTTATGTTAACTTCTCCACTAAGAAGTGTAAAGATATTACAAAATAAAAAGGAAAAATTGTATCTATTTGTGTGTTTGTGTGCGTGTGTGTGTGTGTGTGTGTGTGTGTGTTCTTGTGTTTTAATTGTTATGATGTACATATTTAAGTGTAGCAACTTTTATTTTGTCCGGCCATGGGGTCATTGAAGCACACCACCATGGAGTGAAAAGAGGAAAACTGTTATGAAGCTGTACTATTGAAAAATCATAATTATTTAACTTGTTGTACAAATAACCTTTCTGTGTTTGGACATCTATTCTAATTAGAAGACCATCAAGCTGGAGTCAATCATTTCTCTTTGAAATGATCTTCTGGTCTTGCGCATGCATATTGTATGTTGGTGATCTATAAGCACTCACTAAATTAAATACGTATTAGACGGTGATTTCTGATAGGGCGTTGGTAACTGTTTGATTTCTGCACTAGAAAAGGACAAATTCTAATTGCAGATTGACATGCCCTAAAATTCTAATCTTTTATGATTAGCTGCTATATGATATGTCAGTTGACTTTGTTAACTGGCATATGATGGATTCAAGGTATGTTTACGTAAAGTATAGTTTTAAGTGCACAGATTAAAAAAAAAAAAAAAAAAGATATACTTTGTTGTCCCAGCTGGGATAACTGTTGTATGATTCTTGTATAAAGATAGTGACACATCTTAGAAAAAAGGAAATGTTGTTTTGTTTCAGAATAGCTATAACTGAAATTGCATAGCATTATATTTAACAAAAGATGACTGAATGATTTTTTTCAAAACTACTGCAAAATTTCAGATCCTAAAATTGAAAGATTTTCACATATACTTTTCAAATGATTACTTTATCCTGAAAATATACATGAGATCATTTAAAAATGTTATTACAAAATCCCTATTTTGTTCAGATAATTTCATAAGCAAACTACTCATGCTTTTCAAGTAAAATATCACTGAATTACCTCACATTTCTAACATGTAAATACGATATACCATCATTAGGCATGAGGATGCATTCAGACATGATGATAAGTCAAGGCCTAAAATGACAAAGATCACAAAAGCACTAACTAGTGTAACTTTGATTTTGTCTCTCAAAATGATTCAGTGAGTGTGGGCTGAACATGTCTCAGTGGTCTTCTCCAGCAGTGGTTTTCATAGTGATAATACCTTTTTACACATGGACCCTCATCAGCTTGGTCTTCTGGAGAACCCATGAAGTTCTGCTCAGGCACAGAGGGGCAGGGCAGAGTATCCTTCTGCAGTAATCCGGAAATGTCTGAAGAGAAACAAAATGACAGCACAAAAGACTTATATTTAAAGAGTTGCTTCAAACAACTCTGAAGTTCAACTGTGGTGCACATTATTTTTGACTTTACTTCACTACTTTTCACTACTCACTTCTCTTTCTCAATGCCTCAGCTAAGTCGACCAAGTCTCATCATATCATATACAACTCTTACCCTGCATACTGAAGAGGAGGAAGATGTCACCACCCTTAACAAATGCTCTGTTACTGAGGTCCTTCTGATACATGAAATATCGGTAACCCCATCCGCTGTTTACATACACTATTTCATTGTTCATGACAGTCGGAGTTCCAACTTTCCGTGGGTTGTCCCAAAAAAACACACCACCTGTCCATCAAGAGTGAAAATGTCATGGTGAGAGTCAAGCAAATAATATATTTCACTTTAATGCGAATAATTTTCAGGGGACATTCCAGGGTCACATTCATAATTGTAAAAAAAAATCTGTTTAGTTTCACCATGCTATCACTTTTTTCTATTACGGTGAAGGCAAAACTGTATAGAAAGTGTAAGCAGTCACCACTAATATAAGTTGGGTCCGTTGTAATGCTCTTCTGATGTGACATGCGTTGTTGGATGTGAGGGTTCTGGTCGAGCAGTAAGAAGGTGACTTGTCTCCATGGACAAGGCCACTGCAGCTGATCATCATAGTCCCCAGAGACCAGACGTACATAGATGGAAAAGTACTCTCGCTGGAGCGCTATAAATACCTGATAGCCATAGCCTTCAGGAGAATAATACCTTGGGCTAAAGATATAAGTGCCAGGAGAACTTGAAGTCAAAAGCTCCTCAAAGTTTCTTATTTGCCAAATGTTGTGTGGACACTCAGTCTCTGACAGGTTAATATCATCCACAGAAAAGCCACCACTGGAACTTCCTGCTCCTTTACGTGATTCAAATTCCACCTGGAACGTTTTCCCAGCATTAAGGGGCACATGATGGAGCTGCCAGTAATTGGCTGGGGAACCTGAAAAAAATGTGGCATAGAATGATTAAATCCTCTAGAGCGATTTGAATGCCAGTGGAAAAGAATTTTATTGCCTGTTTCCAGTACTCTTTTATGAAATTTACACTGGTGTCACCAATGGGAAATCCTGCACACCAAGAGAAATATGATAAAGGAGGATGGTTTCCAGTAGTTACAGTGCTAGTACTAAAAAACACACAATTATCAAGATCTCATCACCTGTGATCTGGCCCATGAGTCTGCGTGTTACGCTCGGGTCAGCCTCATTGTCAAACTCTCTGATCCAGATGTTGAGCTGATCAGATTCACTTCCACTGTGGTAATGGAAGAACTGCAGACACTGAACTTTACAGTCTCTGCTTGGAGTCATTGTCCTGGTCTCCAGTTTTGCTCTGTCACCTTCCTGACCATTTACTGTGCTTAAGTGCATGAAGAATCCAACTGATGACAAAGAACACAGAAAAAAGACGTTCACATGCACTGTTATTGGGCAGTTAAAAAGCAATCAGTGCTCATGGAAGGGATCTTCCTTCAAGGTATGTCCCAGCAAATAGAAAGACTCTCAATATTAAAATATGTTAATAATGTGTTCAATTTATCCTGTCTCATATCAGTTCTCACCTTGAGATTCACTCCCTAGGTAAGTGTGATCAGATTGGGGACCTCCAGCGACACTGGTCACTCTTTCCCACTCAAGACCAGAGTGAGAACAGACACTCATCTCACACAGACTCTCATTATCAAAACTGCAGTGGTCCAGGAATGAGGTGAATGTGTCTGTGACAAGAGAGACAAAAACATAATCAATAGATAAAATAAGATTACTGCTATGCAAAAGAATTCTTCATATCTTGCCAGTCTAAAGTGAACCACTTTGTCCTCTAAAAGTCATTGTGTGAATGATTAGTTATTTGCTGTGGGGGTGATGCATGTCAGTATATCATGCAGAGCTGACAGGAGATGGAAGCACACTATTATTATTGGAAAATTATTTATTGCTAAAACATTAAAAAATGACATAATAAATGAATTATTTTTTGGTCACACATGTAGTTTCACAGTTTTGACTCATCTTATTTGTAAATAGATATGTTTAGTTTTTCCCACACACATGCGACTTGACTGGTTACAGCAATTCCTCTGTTATGGTTTCACTTCTTCTGTTACACTTTGAACTTTAATTTTTAACTGGGCTATACCAATATATACAAAGAAAGAAAGAAAAACAGAGAGAGAGAGAGAGGGAGAGAGAGAGAGAGAGAGAGAGAGAGAGAGAGAGAGAGAGAGAGAGAGAGAGCGCAGTTAGTCACTTCTGCTGATAACAGAACACTTACTGCACTTATAGAGTTTGTTGAGTTCTACTACATCATAGAAACTCATCTCAAGTCGCTGACCAATCACATCCTGGAACTCAGGCAATTTTGTGATGATAGTGGGTCCATTTCCATTGGTGAAGTAATCTTTCCCATAGTGCATCACAGAAGTGTAGTCATATGGGGTATCCTGGGTGGTGATTTGATCCTCACTGTACTTATTGAAATTGTGCTCTTTTCCTAAAGACAGTGAGTAACGGATGTAAAAAGCTGAAACATTAACCTTTGATTAGATTTTATAGTCAATTTTAACAGTGCATGCCCATGCTGACACAGCATACTCTGAAGGCCAGATTATTTCAGGAATTAAAAAGTTTTCTGAAATGACACAAAATCACAGATTTATTAATTCATAGCTTTTGTGTTTGAGAGGCTTTGATTGGGCACAATGCTGTCTTTATAAATGAACATGTCCATAAAGAAAGGGTCCAGAATTGATTATTATGTTAATTCCTGTTATATGAATACCATAATATTCAAAGCTTAAATAACAGATTAATGATAATGAGTTCTTAAAATAACAGTCAACACCCCCCACCCCCCCACCCCCCAGACGAATAATGACAAAGTGAGTAATCACACCTGTTTCCATATTTTCCCAGACAATTGTAACATGATCATCTCTGTCATATCTGGACTGTTCATGGTAGAAGCCCAGAGCGTGAAGGAACTCATGCTCAACAACAGAAACAGTGCCACAACCAGCACCGATGGAGAGTATCTGTCCATTAATGAATCTTTTCCCTACATAGGAGTAACACCTAGAAAATCAGAGACATGGATCACTCTGTAGGTAAGCTTTAATCATTTCGTGGGTGTCCTATTTTGAGTGGAGCTTGAAGCTAATAGGCTATATTGGTATGTTTTAATGGGCTAATAAATCACTTTATTAATGTAATTGCCAAACACCTGAGAAACATTTATTCTGTCCTTAGAAGAGAGTTCCTCCATGACCAAACAACATATATTTGATGATCACATGCACTTTCATATGGAAAGAAATGTCAAGTGGTTGTATATTCTTGAAACTTCACATTTAAAGGCCAAATTAAAATTTCAGTGATTGCACAAATGTTTGAGAAAAATTACCCATCCTTCTTTTCAACTGAAATGTAGTACTCCTCGTTGTCTCTCGGCTTGAAATCGATACATGATTTCAACCTGAACTGTTCAAAGGCCCTCAGAATAATGCCTTTGGCATCGATATCTGAAAACACCAGAACATTGAAAATGTTTGCTGACATAAAAAATATTCTTCAATCCAACATCCATAAAACAGGACATCAGACATCAGACTGCTATTTCATAGGCTTATACAGATACAGTTGAAATAACCCAATGCAAATAGACAGTAATAAAGCCTTTTAATATCATATAGATTACAACCTTTCTGGACCGGAAACACAACGTTCTCTTATCTATTTATCTATTTGATTGTGTTCTTGCTGTCTTTTTTGCACTTTGTTTGTTTGCTTGTTGTCATTGTCAGTTGAGGAAACAGTGATGTACTAGCAGTTATTATAATGGACTTTTTATTTTTCATAATACCTGACTCTTTTGATAACAAGCAATAATGATCCTTACCAAGGTCCTCGTTTAGCACATAAGGGACAGGAGACTCCCATCGATACTGATCTCCTAATAGAGCACTCTTGTCTTTGGTCTGTTGAACAAGTGATTTTGATGAAAACATTTCATTTTAGAATTATCATGAGTCATTTGGATTTTTATAAGAGTATGGACTTTTTTGAAGCAGCTGACCTCCAAAATGTCTCCTTCTAGAAGATTCAAATCTAGGACAACAGGAAAATACGAGTGAGTTTTTCAAAGTACTTGGACTGAATCTAGCGTATTTGGAAAATGTCATGAACATTTATCACTATTTATCACTAGTTATTTAAATTATCATAATAAAAAAAAGTTTTTCATACAAAAACAGTAGCAAGCATTTTTCATTCATCTTGCATTTTCTCACCTTTGTTGATCTCAGGGATATCACGAATTCCATCATCAACATCTGGGAATGGGAACAATGGCCAGGTAATTAATAGAACACAAATTAAAAAAAAAAAAGAGTAAATGAAACAGTTCAGACTTATCACTTAAAAATTCTCTAATGAAAAGAAAAGTTGCAAAAGATCTCTGAAGCGAAAGTTATGGTCAGTGTCAGGTATCAGGGACCTAGATGTTTACACACACACACACACACATGCACACACATACACGCACAGAGAGAGAGAGAGAGAGAGAGAGAGAGAGAAAGAGAGAGAGAGAGAGAGAAAGACTGATAATTCCTGAACTATAATCTACTGATAACTCACCTATTACTGTAGGTTTTGGCTAAAATTGAGAAGAAAATAACATTATTACTGAATAATGGCTGGACAAATAACACTGCACCAATGTCAAGTTGTTATTAAAACTGACTTACATGGGACAAATTAGTTCATATGCTTACCATTACAGAAAGTGGCCAAAGAGCAATGTTTGCCAGGAGAAAAACTTGAAAGTACATTCTTCCAAAGGCTTGCTGTATTTCCAAAGAAAAGCAGCTCAAACACACAATGGTATCGATTTCACAGTTACCACAACTTATATCTGCTCATCACCACTGGTTTAAAGATTAGCTAACTTTAATATATTACAGTAAGTCATTGATTGATGTCATATTTAAAGGTCAGGTTCAAGAGCAGTTTCAATAAAACACTGACAAGATTATGTTGGCATTAAGTGAATCACGAACTTGATGTGATGAATATTAGCCTGCCCAAAACTTGAAAACTTTGTGATCTTCTGACACCTCTTCAAACCTGCTCACAATATTTCTGTGGAAAACTCTGGTGGCTGGCTGATGTCACTGACACGCAAATGATAGCTTGAAGGGTCAGTCCTTCCCTCACACAGTTCATATATATATATATATATATATATATATATATATATATATGTGTGTGTGTGTGTGTGTGTGTGTGTGTGTGTGTGTGAGAGTGTGTGTGTATTAACTGAGTGATTCTGAGTGAGTGATGTGCACACACATACACACACACACACACAAGGGGGGGGGGCACTACAATTTTTTCTCCACCTGTCCTCTTCTTGGGAAATTCAATTTTCTTGTCTTGAAGCACACCTTTGACCACATATTTACGCACTTTCATACACATTTTACATCATGTATATGTAAACTTTTATTCACATAATGACAGAAACATGTTTGTTTGATGCTGTATCTTTCACTGACTGTTGTCAGTATGATGGTGAGTCGGTGACTCATGCATAGACGTGACTGTTGCATTGGGCAGCATTCAAATTTTCTCCATTTTATCTGTGTGATATTTTTTGGATTTTCTGATAAATGCATTGCAGATGATTCACAGTTGCTCTATAAGGCAAACTTATAGATGAAAACATGAAGTTGTTTAACTGTCATCAGCTATGGGTGCTTGATATAAGTTCAAATAGTGGTACTTTTTCATCACTTTACATTTCTACCTTCACTTGTTCGGCATTTAAACCCCATAACACTTTTCTAATAGTACAATTTTAGCAGAACAGTAGTGCTGTAGAGGTTTAGTGGAACAACCACTGAAAAAAATGGATTGTGATGGTACTGTGTGTGTGTGTGTGTGTGTGTGTGTGCTCACCACTACCTTGGATAGGTTAAAATGCAGAGGTTACACTCCCCCCTTTGTGGAACAATAAAGGAATTAAACTCAAACTTATCTATGAGGCTAAGCTGAAAAATATGTGTCAAACACTGTCTGCGGTTGTTGACCTAGATGTGTTATCTGATTGATTCTTGTCCAAGAGAAGGACAAAGTTTACCTAACCAAATAATTTAAACCCTTTCTGAAAAGCAACTACAGTCACACAATATGACGTCCACATTTATTATATTTCTTAGATCATTGTGAGTCTTTTATATCTTGACAGCAGCTCAAACATTTACATCTCCTGTGATTAACGCCATGATTTGTGTTCACCAAGAGTTTTTCAAAAAGAAAATAATAAAAAAAAAGGTTACGTGGATACATGTCACACCTTGCTCCTTCCTGTTCCTTGGTTTCTCGATTTTCCCCCGCTCTAGTGGTCAGTAGTGGTTCTTCTTATGTACACTTCTGTTTCTTCCTGGTGTTTGGTTTAGGCCTTTTTAGTTAATGATTGACCACATCTGTCCTGAGTTAGTTTAGCCTCATTTAGTTTTGCATAACGTCTCCTTGGTTTTCCCTGTTTCTTTGTTCAGCTTTGTTTGGTGCTCACCTTGTGTTTTGTTGGTTTTCCTGCTCACCTGGGGGGTATTCCAGAAAGCTGGTTTAGTGAAAACTCAGAGTTAGTTAACTCAGAGCAGGTAGTAAACCTCCTAATAGAAGAGCTCTATGGCTTCAATCTCCTCTCAAAACAGGCCTCTTCTATCAGGAGGTTTATTACTTTCTCCGAGTTAACTAACTCTGAGTTTTCATTAAACCCGCTTTCTGAAATACCTCCCTGAAACTGCGGACCAGCATTTGTAAGTCTTTGTAATTTAGTTGATTGTGTTTGATCTAAATAAAGAACTTTTTGACCTGCACTTGCATCCAGCCTCTGCTACAAAATGGCACAATACAAAATAAAGATATGTGGAACAGCATTATGTAATACATGTTCTACCAGTCAGTGGCTGTTGATTTTGAAGTTGGAAAAATTAATATTTAATTAAAAATTGCAAGAATTGATTATATGCTACACAATGCTCAAAAAAAATTTATTTGTCATGTTGTGTTGTGTCAATAAATTTCTCATGTTCATGTTTGCTTAAGATGTTTTACAGGCTAAATTTTCTAGTGAACTTTTTTTTTTGCTGTTGTTATAATTATTGGTAAAAGTACGAGGTGAAAACAAAAGCGATACCTGTCGGTGTTTTTTGACACAGACATGATAACTGTTATACTCCCGTGTGAAAAAAAAAAAAAAAAATGGCTGAGTCACTGAGGTTGCTAGATTTACATGAGGTAATATATGCTTTCTTATAATCAATCAATGACATATGATTTGCAAATTGATTTTTAGTGTTCTTTAGTCTTTTTCATTTTCTTATATTGATTGTGTGCAAGTGTTTGTAAAGCCAGTTTTTCTTTGGAAAACATGTGAACAAACGTGGCCCCCCCCCCCCCCCCCCCCCCCCCTCCGTCCTCCCATGGCATCACACTGTTATGAGGAATGCACATGTTGCATTTATTAATTTCTCATATCTATGGTTGTTTTTAATAGTTGATCACCCAATGTTCTAGTGGACCATGTTCGTGAATTTGTGTGTGTGTGCAGGCGTGTATGTTTAAGCATGGGTAGAAAGCAATGTTTGATAAATTCTTTACCTGTCATTGCTTGTTGACATGGTAGACATGGTAGATGTGGTAGAAGTGGTAACTGTTTCATTCCTGCATGAGAAAATAACAGTCGCTGATTGTGGATTTACATGTTGTCATATTTATCTATCTTTAGTAAGTGTGTATTTCCATATGATGTGCAAATGTACTTTATTTATTACGTAAAGTTGCTTATGTTGTGTTTATACCTGTCAGTGGTTGTTGGCATAGAAGTAGGAGCTGTTTCATTCCTGTATGCGAAAATAAGTAATGTCAAAGATCGATTTACAAACTCTCATATCTGTACTCTTATAATATATAGTATAGTGTCTAGGTATTCAGTGCCATATTGCATGAAAATTCATTTCACTTTTTATTTTATGTTGTGTTTATTTGCTTCAGACAAAAAAAGCAGTTTGTTAAATGTTTTACCTGTTATTGGTGGTTGACATAAGAGTAGAAACTGTTTGATTCCTGTGTAAGGCAAGTAAACAAACAAAGGTTAAAAAAAACGAATAAAAAAAACAAAAAACAAAAAACAAACAAAAAAACTCTGTTGATTTATAATGTACTTTAGCATTTTACCTTTGTTTTGGTAGACAACAGCTGCTATATGACGTACAAATTCATTTTTACTTCTATTTTTACGTTGCTTATTGTGTGATCATTATTTCTCATGTTTATTGTTGCTTGATATTGTTGATGAGCAAAATGCTCTTGCAGACCAGATGTGTTTTTGTTTTGTTGTTTATGATATAAAGCAATATATGTCAACATTTTTATCTGTCAGTGGTGGCTGACATAAGAGCAGTAACCCAAACCCCAATTCTAACCCTACCCTTTTCCTGTAAACTGAAATCACTAATCGCATAGTCACGTACAGAAAGTAGTATCACAGTACATTGCACCCACTCTGATAAGCATTCACTGCCATATGGTACCATTTGCTGATTGTGTGCTTAGAATGGTTTCACATTTCAAAGCAATAAGCGGTAGATATGTTATCTGTCCATAGTTGTCGGCATCAGGGTTGTGACTGTTTGATTTTTGCACGACAAAATAACAACTGCTGATTATGTGTTAACAATGCTCTAGTATTTTATATCCTCTCTGATTATCATTTATTGCCATGTGAAATCTAGACAGATTTCATGTTATGTAATGCATGTGTCCATTTCTCACATTATTGGCTGCATTGCGTGACTGATAAAGCCAAAACTTCCTTTGGACCTATAAAATCTTTTTCTTTCTCTTTCCTTTCTCTTTTTTTTCTTGTAATTGTTTTAACTGTATGAGAGAACAAATGTTAAAATGCTTTACCTGTCAGTAGCTGTCAACATGAGCGTGATAACTCTTTTATTTGTGTATGAGAAAATAACAAAGTCTCTTATGGGCCAAATGAGTGAATCTGTATCATTCTATGTGTCTTTCTCCTATAAATATAAGAGGAAATCATGCTTTTATGTTAAAATACTTTACCCCTCAGTGGTAACTGTTAACATAGCAGTGTTAACTATTTGATTCCTGTATGAAAAAATAGGTGCTGATTACATATTTAAATGCTGCAGTAATTTACATCCTGACTGATGAGCATTAACTGCCATGTGAAATGTAGAAAGTTTTCATATTATATTATGATGTATCTATATATTTCTCTCATTGGTGGCTGCTTGAAATGACTGGCAAAGTTAAATATTCTTTCAGACCAAAAGCTTTTTCTTGCTTTTTTTTGCTGTAATTTTTGCAAAGAGTCTGAGAGAAAATATGTTAAAATACTTTACCGGTCAGATGTTGTTGACATAGGCATAGTAACAGTTTGATTCCTGTATGAGAAAAGACAGATTTTCTTACATGCCTAATATAGAAATCTGTATTTTTCTTTCTTTTTTTTCTTTATCATATTTTGGACAGTTGGTAATTTTTGGTTTAATTATGAGGGGGGAAAAAATCAAAAACAAAACAAATTTGTGTTAAAATACCTTACCAGTTAGTCACAGTTGACATAGCAGTAGTATAGGTTTCATTCCTGCATAAGAAAATTACAATTGCTGATTGTGGTATTCAGTCTCCAGCATTTTATGCGCTTTCTGTTCATAATAAGAGTTAGCTGCCTTATGATGTATATATAGGTATTGTGGGGAGAAAATGTATTTCATACTTTATCAGTAATTGTTTGTTGTCATAGGAGTGGTTTTGGGCGGATTCACATAAATGAAATATATAATATACATATATGTTTTTTAGTTTTATAGTAGCTGTAAAAGTGGAGCTGGGGTAGAACAATCAAGCAATGAAATGACATGAAGTAGGCTCGTATCCTCTTACTGAAAGGAGAAAACATATCTTGAATGTTAGAGGACAAACTTAATGGCTCACAAATTGTGTTTTCTCTCTACTCACATCCAGAAATAAAACGTAACATTTCCCTTAGGATTACATGCTTAAATCTATACATGGTTTTCCCTTTAATTCAGCACAATCGAGTGAAGACTGAACACGTCTCGGGACGGCTTTGTTTTTCATCTATGTTCCCTGAGATGACTGTATCGTGTTACACATGGACCCTTGTCGGCCTTTTCTTCTGAAAACCTTGCAAAGTTCTGCTCAGGCATCAAGGAACAGGGCAAAGAGTCATTTTGAAGCAGTCCTGAGATGTCTGAAAATAAAAAAAAAGCAAAGATAGGCAAACACATACAAACAATACTTTCATTAACCCTTTGTATGTTCAAAACCACAAGGCTAAAAATGTTTGGAAGTTTTGACAAAAAGTCAACCAGCAGCAATCTTGCTAGTTGTGTTTCGAACTTTTAGAGCAAAACCTCTTGAATCTGACCACAAAGCACATTGGTCTGCCTGTAATCGTCCTCCTGAGGTTCTCATGATGACCTACCATGCATGCTGACGAGGAGAAAGATGTCCCCACCCTTAACAAATGCTCTCTCACTGAAATCCTCTTTATACATGAAATGGTTAAAGCCCCTTGCTAATTTTACATATATTTCCATGTTGTTCCATATTATTGGAGTTCCAACTTCCCAGGGATTGTCCCAAATATTTGTAGTATTCATTCCTTTAAAAAGCAGAAGTTAAAATTACCTTTGAGTAATGAAATTTTTCATGGAACTGGTTTTAATTGTTTTCTCTACAACATGCTTCTGCTCATGTGAAAACCCTCAGTCAGAGAAAATGTTTTAAATTCAGCAAAAAAGTAACACATAATCTATATACATGTTGTGATGTAGCACAAAGATCTAGGTTATATATTATGCTACTACCTTCTCCAGAAGTGGGGTCTGTGATGATGCTCCTCTGATGTGACATACGCTGCTGAATGTGAGGATGCTGGTCAAGCAGTAAGAAGGTCACTTGTCTCCATGGACAAGGCCACTGCAGCTGATCATCATAGTCCCCAGAGACCAGACGCACATAGATGGAAAAGTATTCCTGTTGGAGTTGAACATGTACTTGATAGCCGTAGCCTTCAGGAACAGCATAGCTTTCAATGCTATTTTAACAGAGTATGTTAGTTTTAACAAATGAAATATGTTAAATGAATAATCATACCCCACATGATATTTTGCCAGACAATTGTGACATAATCATCTCTGTCATATCTGGACTGTTCATGGTAGAAACCCAGAGTGTGAAGAAACTCATGTTCAACAATAGCAATGGTGTCACAACCATCACCAATGGAGAGAGTCTGACCGTACCCCAACTGTTTCCCAACAGATGAGAAACACCTTGTAAACGAGAGATATGTGTGGTTTTGTGTTTATGATTTTGTTTAAGCGTTTCTTGTTTCTTGAGAATTTACTGGTTCATCTATAGGATTCATTCAAACGCTGAAATTATATGTATATAAAAATTCAGTTATAAGACAACCCCCTGCTTTGACCTTGAGACATAAGGATTCAAGGGTTTGAGATTATTAGTACCCATCCTGCTTCACAACTCTGATGTAATGGAATTCAGTCTCCCTTGGTTTGAAATCGATGCATGATTTCAATCGGAACTGCTCCAAAGCCTTCAAGGTGACACCTTTGGCGTTCATATCTGAAAATATCAAAAATATCCAAAACAGACTGAATATGACTAAAAAAACAGAATTGGATATTGTTGCAAACACAAAGAAATTACTTTGTTAACATTTCTTTAAACACAGTATAGCTTCTATTAAGCACTTGTTGACAACTAATTGTTATTTCTGCTGTTCACCTCTCCAGCAGCTGACATCACCTCAATCTTCATGCTTATTTGTTTTGTCTTGGATATTTTTTTTCTACATGTTCATTTACTTGGGAAATGGTGATTGACTAGCATGTAAGTTTGTGGGTTAGTTGAATTTGATCCAACTGTCAATGTTCTTGAAACTTAAAAAAATTACTAGTCTTACCGAGGTATTCACTTAGCACGTAGGGAACAGGACACTTCCATCGGTAGTCACTTCCTAAAATAGCACTCCCCTGTTTGCTCTGTTAAACATATGATTTTGATCATATTGCATCCTTTCATTTTAGAATGCTAAAAAGCATCTTGAAGTATTTTGTAGTAAAGAAACCGCCTCTCCTTAATCTCAGAATACTTCAAAGGACAGGTTTTGCTAGTGGAACTGACCTCCAAAATATCTCCTTCTCGCAGATTTAAATCTAGAAAAGAGAAAAGCAGTCCATTCGAAATATTCGAATGGCGACCAGAGTATTTGGAAAACAGCACAAACATTCACTGTCATATTGTTTTATGTAAATTAAAAATATGTTGTATAAAATAAAGTGCAACCAAACAAACACACCCACACACACACACACACACACACGTATGTATATGTACACTTACATTTGTTGATCTCAGGAATGTCACGGCGTCTATCAACACCTGACAAAAGGCCAGAACACATACTGGCATGAAAAATATGATGATGAATAGATAAACTTGAAGAGACTCTTTAGAGATTATTTAGAGATTCTTTAGAGAAGAGATTCTTTAATACAAGTTCCTGTCAGTATCCCTGTTTTTGAGCCTTAATATCATCAAAATATTCAGACTTTGAAATTATGTAGCTATGTAGAGAGATCAGATGTTTTTCCAAAAAGTCAATATTTCACACCCTTGAGCTCAGGTTAACAAGAACTGTGACATAGTACATTTGTCTCTCTCTTCGAAGTGTAATTTCTTGACAGCTCACCTCTTCCTGTAGGTAAGGGCTAAATACAAGAAGAAAAAAACAATGTTGAGTCAATGTTGTCCTGAAAAATGATCAAGAAAGTAAATCACATTGTACTTGCTGTTAAAGATAAATTGTAATAGTGACATGCATTGCCTTGTGGTCATACTCACAAGCACTGATGGAGGCCAAAGAACAAAGTTCATCAAGAGAAATGTTTAAAATTGCATGGTCACAAGGTTTTAATTGTATCGGTGGAAGACCATAACAGCAAAGTACTGCTTTTCTAGCAAATAACATGTCTAGCTTAGAATGAACATTTCCACTCAGTCAAACATAACTGACTGGGACAAAAAGTTGTCACCATTAAATAATGCCCATCTTTCCTGGCAAGCAAAACAGGTTCTTGCTTTTTTTTTTTTTTTGTCTTGTTTTCTTATCAGTGTCTGTCAGTAAGCAAACTCATGTAGACGGGAAAAGTCTGTTTTGCTTTTACTTTTGCTTTATAGCTGCTGATGAAGGCCAGGGAACCAGGCCTGGTGTATGCACCATGATGAATTTATTTATGGTTAGTGGTGGTCTTATTTGATCTCTTCTGGAAGAAACAAACAAACAAACAAACTGCACCATTATAATGACATTTTACACTGAAAATAGGTAAGATTAATATTATAAGATAAAACCATTTTCCAGTGACAAGCAACTTTTCTGAATTCTGAACATTTTATAAAGTTATACATTGTGTTGATACATGGCGTTCAAATGCAGAATAATTGGAAAGAAATATCCCTGCGAAGTTCCTTTAGCTAAAGGCCTATATTGCTTTAACAGTGAATATGTCTAGCATAATATTTATTAACGGGTATTTTAGCTTAAAATCAAGCAGCACTGTAAAATGTGATTAGTTGACTTTACTTAAAAAAAAAAAAAATATTTGTTGGGAAAACTTGATTAAGTTGAGTATTACAAGTTTTCAGTTTATGCAACAATGGAAAATATGCTGTGGTCACTGATTTTTGTCAGTTGAACTAAGTTGCACTGGTTAAGTTAAAATCACAAGAGAAAGAGTATAAGACCCTAACTCCTAACCTAACTCTGTAACAGATTTTCATCATCGCTCAGCCTACTTCACCCAAGCCACCCCAGGAGTCATGAACAATCAATCATGAACATCAGCCTAGTTGGAATCATTATAGTAACCTCCTATTATATTAACATGAGATTCTGACTTAGACGTGTTCAGTCAATATCTCACAGATGGTGGCGTCACACCATTGGCTTGTTAGTCAAACACTGCACTAAATGTATTACAAGTAGTTGTAATGAAGAATCTACTGACTGTTCTCTTTTTTAAAGACTCTTTTCAATCGCTGTAGAAAGTTCACTAGGTTGAATGTAAGTGTTGGTGCCCCACAATGCACCGTGGCGCTGACGTCGGATGTCGGAACTCCAAAATTTTAAGTTATAGTGGCTTAATAATCAGGAGTTCATATTACTCAATCCAAAAATGATTTGAAATTAATCAAAACTTTTTAGTTGACATAACTCAAAATTGGATACGCATTATAACAACTCAAAATGTTTAAGTCAGTAGAACTTATAAGATCATTTTAAGTTTACACAACTTAATAGAATTAAGTTATTTGAACATTCAGGTTTACAGTGAGAGCTGATAAAGGTGCAAAGTTATCATCAAATGATATATTTCAGGTAAGCACAATATCTTTCACCGATATCATACAGAAATTGATAGATACCTGTGTATTAAAGAATATGTTTCTATCAGAGGCATAATATGTCCAGATGATTTCTGACAGAGATGCTTCTCCCAGTCTGGTTAGTTTCATATGAGCTAAAATGACAGGAAGCTCCTTATATGTTGAACCATATGTAAAAACCTGTTCATGACTGTTCTGTGTCTCTTGGAAATCAGAACAGGTTTTTTTTTCAGTAAAAGAAGAGACTTAGGCAAATCATATCTAGCTCTTTTGCTTTCGGTTTCCATCTGTTGTAGTATTGCTGCAGGCCAACAAATTAATGGTGATATATTAATCAGTATTAAAGTGTGTTTTTTTTTTAAATTTTCATTTGAAGGGGAAAACTGATCATTTTGTAACTTGTCATTATGAGCTGCAAATCTTTCCAGCAGTCTTACTGATTCTAATTTACTTTGGAATACGACTCTGATCCAGTTCATCCTCTAAATGCATGTGTGGTGTATGATTAGAGCTCTTTTTATATTATGTAAATCAC
The DNA here is from genome assembly GCF_902362185.1 of Chanos chanos. NCBI lineage: Eukaryota > Metazoa > Chordata > Actinopteri > Gonorynchiformes > Chanidae > Chanos > Chanos chanos. Next base: position 28,016,339 of record NC_044503.1, on the reverse strand, counting down.
AAACTCATTGACAAGGATGGTTCTCTTTTTTTATCTAAACAGTTACCATGTAGACTCAGGCAGAGAGACCATACCATTCTGCTTCATATGTCTTACACCCTGAGTCTAAGAAACCATACTGCATCTTTCTGGCCCAAAGCCAGTTGACAGAATGTGGATAGAAACACAGCTCTTTCTGAAATGTGGAAAATAGAACAGAAATGCTAGAACTTATGAAACAGAGGCTCAGCTTTAAGCATTTTTTCTTCAGCTTTCTGTTGTGTCACATTTATTCCATACAGTAACGAGAGATAATATCATCAATAGATGTCAGCGAGCAATCTTGACCCCAGTTCATTTTTGAGTATGGCTCTAATCAACTGGTAGAAAATATCACTGAGAAATGCAAGCACATGTAACTACTACTTTTAACTACTATTAAAATGATTTATTTATTTATTTGATGATGAAACATTGTGCACTGTTTAAATGTACAGTTCGTCTTATGCTGTCCATTGACACAGGACAGTTTGTGAATACTCTCCTGGCTCTCTTGTGGGATCAGAAAACGTGTGAATTCTCAGATAAAGTATTTTTTGTTTTTATGCAAATTTGTTATTGAATTTGAACATAATTCTTTTTTTTTGCTCAGACCAGTAAATCATGAATTTTAAATTCTGAAAGGTACACTTTATTTCACTTTATTAAGTGATGCACAAAGATACGAATTGAATCGGTCAAAATATGAGGGCTGTTGAGAAAAAGCAATATTAAAGTTCAAACTATCTGTTGGAAGCTTTGGGTGAAAGAAAGCATCGTTGTTGAATAGTGGCTCCAAACTGACGCAAGTACTCCCTCAGCTGGTGAAACAGAAAATGGAAGATTGTAAACAACAACCTTCACACTGACGGACATGAGATGACTGATTTCATTATGACTTTCAGTATGACAGTTCAGTTCTTAAATACCTAACAGTTAAGATCATTTTAAGATACCGGATATTTCAAAATATTTATTCATTATACTTTTGAAATGTAGAGACAATATCATAAACTGAGTGATTTCAGCGTGATTTTCAGTACGATAGCTCAGTTTTTAATTTTCTTGTCAGTTTGAATAACTAATTTTAAAATATTGGATTTCTCAAAATATTTATTCAATATACTTTTAAAATGTAGAGACAAGATCACAAATTGGATTACACTTTTTGAGTACAATGATTTTTTTCAACACTTTGAGTATAAAATTTGATCTTAGCACAGTTGTGACAAATGTCTGTTATACAAAGACGTTACACTTTCATAGGAGACTGAAAGTAATACAAAGACTTTTGTTGTTGTTGTTGTTGTTGTTATATTTTCTCCCAGCCCAGTTCCCTTTAGTAAATACAGAAACTAAAAATGTAGCTTAGAGTATTGGAACAGCCAAAACTTATTTGTACTTAGTATAATAATAAGCCCATTTTTAACAACCCTGAGCAAGGTGAATCATGAAAATTTAAACTGGGAGAAAGTATGTCTAATGCTAAACTAACATTTTCAGACTGATTCAGCAAAGTATTTAATGGCAAAAATAACCATCTAAAATTCTTGAAAAATTGTGTATTTAAGAATTGAAACAGAAATCAGCAGAAACAGTACTTGGTCCTTTAATTAGACATTAGAACAGGATTTCCCATTAGACTGGATGAAGATGTAAATCTGTTATAGAAGATCTGTCAGTAAAACACTGACACTGAGGCCATGAGGAGGATCAGTGGAGAGGTGACCATGCCAGATGAAGAGCTACAAAAGACATCCAGATATGTAATCACATAAAATGTCAGTACTCTATAAATGGCAAAGCCCAAGCACACGCAGCTACACAAACAAACAAACAAACAAACACTCAAACACATTTTACCTAATTAACACATTTATGTAAACCAAAGTACCAAGTGCGTATTTTGATGTTTGAGTCCACAAAATTTGTCATTTTTGTTCAGAGAGGTAATTTAGGGAGTAGTCACCAATGTTTACCCATTATAGAAAACATTAACCATTTTAGAATTTTACAGTATGCTCACAATGCATTCTCAGTATTAGCATTAATATGTATTAATAAAAACTGTATAAGTGAGGGAAAGTGTTATACAAAAATATTAGTTAGATACCATACCTATCAGCTGTTGTCTCAGGCTTCACTGAAGAGATAAATGGTTGATCTCTGTATGAGAAAATGAAGGATTTACATACTCCATTACCATACACTATGGGCAGTCAACACAACATCATGCAAATAATATATTCATTGTGAATTTGAACCTTTCCTTGTGAGATAATAAACTTCAAACTTTTTAGACGAGTGTGGGTCTAGCAAAGTTGGAGCTGTTCCAGGGGCTAAGTTAAGGTTTCAGTACAGAAAAACATACATTATAATGGATCAATGACTTCAACTGCAGAACCTAAAAAGCCTGCCAACTCATGCCCAACTGTCTCAGTATCTCAGTGGTATCCATCGAAGGGGATTTAAAATTGACTGTACCGTTTTGGACATGGACCCTCATCTGGACGCTCTACTGAAGGGCCTGTGAACGTTTGCATCATCACAGTGGGACAGGGCAGGGAATCTTTCTGCTGAAGTCCTGAAATGTCTGAGGAATAGCAAACAGTAGGGACAACAGGAAAATCAATCCTATGTATGCTCAGTTGCAGGGGTGGATTTAGGCATGGGCGACATGGGCAGCCACGCAGGGAGGCATCTTGCCGGGGATGACACCGGCGCCAGCACAAAAAAAAAAAAAAAAAAATCAGAATGGTAACATTTGCACGGTCGTTATTTAATTGCTCACGTGATTCAAATTCCATATGGAACGTTTTCGTAGCATTAAGGGCAACATGCCACCTTATCGGAGTGGGCGCCCTGCTTGTGGTCTGTGAGATAGGTATGCTACTGCCTGAGGTCTCCCACTCAGAAGTACGAGATGGGGAGGAAGGTGACCTCAGGTCTCTCTACTGGAAGCCCGAGGTAGGGGGAGTGGGGGAATCTATCAAATAGCGCACATCTAATTTTGTACAGTCCTAATGCAATTAGTGAAACAAGTTACTCAACGAAATACTACCAAATAAACCGCAATTCGTTCATAATACTGTGAATAGTTCACAGACATATCGTTGTATTTTTTTCCTGGTTTCTGCGACATCGTTAAGAATAATTTAACCAGTCAGCACCTGAGGTGCTGGAAGTGGGACTTTTGGCTCTCAGAATATCTATGTTAATAATCAACACTGTGCACGTTATGCCAAAAGAGAGAAGTTAACCATTGCAGCGGTAACTCAGCTCATTTCTAATATGAAGTCCTGTTGTTTTGTGCAGGTAAATATATTTATGTTTGCGGCGGGTGTCAGCTGCCTTTCTGTATATAAACTCTGGATAAACTCTGGAAAAAAGATAAGCAGAAACACGCTCTCGCTCGTAAACGAGGGAGCTCATAGCCATTATTTTGGGATAAATGTGTGACTCCCGGTTATGATGTCAGTCCGTACCACTAGCTAATCTTATGTCTAGATTGCAAGGTACGTAATGCGATACTGTTTAAGAAGAGGGGCAAAGCTGCGCAATGTATTTTGTTGATTTGGGAAATTGAAATGACCAACAGAGATTACTTGATTGTAAAGCACAATTTCTTTGAAATTCCATCTAAAGTAGGCTACCCTAGACGCTGAAAATACATTCCTGTCCAGCTGGTGCTTTGAAGGCCTCAACTCTCCAGCTCTGTGTTTTCACAATTTTGATTGCATTGAATTAGAAGTTGAAGCTGCAATGTAGCATACGCTATGATATCCTGGTACTGCCACTGCCTTTAGGCTTTCAATTTCTGTCACAAACGTTGCGTTTAACTGCCAGAATTAAGAAAATGTTTCCCGGGGGTGCGTCCAGGGCACTATACAAGCTAGAACCACCACTGCTCAGTTGGCATTAATATGTGAGAAGACAAAAAACAACACCCAAAAAAAAAAAAGCCCAGCCCCATTTAGCCATGCTATTTTTGGTTTAGAGCTGGGAGCTAGAGTTTTAGGGTTCAACCACCAGACACACAACAGTATGATTTTACTCATTGTCTCCACTAAGTCGACCATCAGTCTCATCAGATCATAATATAACTCTTACCCTGCATACTGAAGAGGAGGAAGATATCACCGCCCTTAACAAATGCTCTCCGTCTGAGTTCTGTTTGATACATGAAATATCGGTAACCCCGTGCTATGTTCACGTACGTTGTCTCGTTGTTCTCGACATTTGGAGTTCCAACTTTGCGGGGGTTGTCCCAAAAATACTCCCCATCTGTTCATCAAGAAGAAAGGTATAATGCTGAAAATTCTGCAGATAATATATTTTAGCGAACATCGAACAGTTCTTGTATGGGCATTCCACAATTGCATTTGTAATTGAAAAACAATGTATAGAAAATACAAATTCTCACCTTCTTGTTTAAAAGTTGGGTCTGTGGTAACGCTGGCTTGTTTAGACATACGTTGTTGCATGTGAGGATGCTGGTCAAGCAGTAAGAAGGTGACTTGTCTCCATGGACAAGGCCACTGCAGCTGATCATCGTAGTCCCCAGAGACTAAACGTACATAGATGGAAAAGTATTCCTGCTGGAGCCATAAAATCACTTGATAGCCATAGCCTTCAGGAGAATAATACCTTGGGCTAAAGGTAAAAAGGTTTCCTTCAGTGGTTTGGAAAAGCTCCTCAAAGTTTCTTATCTGCCAAGTATTGTGAGGACACTCAGTCTCTGACAGGTTAATATCATCCACAGAAAAGCCACCAGTGGAACTTCCTGCTCCTTTACGTGATTCAAATTCCACCTGGAATGTTTTCGTAGCTTTAAGGGCAACATGATGGAGCTGCCAGTAATTGGCTGGGGGACCTGAAAAAAATGTTTTAGCTCAGAATAATGCAATTTTCTAAAATCTGTCACTGTCAAAACTTTGTCCTTTGCACTTTGTTATTTTTATTGTGAATTTACATCCTCGTGAGTTATGGCAAATCAGAAAATTTCTCAGTAATGAAAAGAACACAGACTGAGAAAACACATTCAATGACAAACCCCTACCAACATGTTATCATCACCTGTGATTTGGCCCACTAGTCTGTGTGTTCCATGTGTGTCAGCCTCACTGTCAAACTCTCTGATCCAGATGTTGAGCTGGTCAGAGTCATTCCCACTGTGGTAGTAGAAGAACTGCAGACACTGAACTTTACAGTCTCTGCTTGGTGTCATTTTCCTGGTCTCCAGTCTTGCTGTGTCACCTTCCTGACCATTTACTGTGCTGACATGCATGAAGAATCCAGCTGATAAAGACAGAAATGGTGAATTTTTACTTGAATTCATTTGTTGGCAAATTAGTACTGAATTGAACAACAAATTGTAATGAATGAACATCTTTCAGATTGTTCCTAATATTTTCTTTTTTTTTTTTCCCAAAATGGGCCTGTTAAAAATCTACTGTGTATGTCGTAATGTTTCTGATATACTGTATTCATATTACTGAAATACATGTAACTTGCTATTCTTTTGAGAAAGAGCATATGATTATACAACCATCTATAATAATATTTATTAGGTAACTTATGCCAAAGTACTTTTACCCAGTTCAATTTTTTGATTTCATTTAATAGCGATGGAATCATATATATATATAATTATTAGCACTGTATAGATTAGAGAAGGGTTTACCATGAAGTAAAACAATATTTAATAAATGACAAAACTAAATACTTGTTTTTGGATCTCAGATCTTGATTCTGTGAGGTGTTTTATTAGAAATGCTGTAAGCTGTAGAGATTATTATGTTAGACATACTTTTTTTTTGTTGTCAAAATCAAGCATCTCATATGAAACTGAGACACTCATAGACTGTGACACAAAGAGTGTTAACTCATTGATAAGGCTGTGATTTAAATATACAAATTATGATTTAGTGAATTCTCACCTTGAGATTCACTCCCTAGGTAAGTGTGGTCAGAGTGGGGACCTCCGGCGACACTGGTCACTCTTTCCCATCCATGATCAGAGCCAGAACAGAAACTCATCTCACACAGACTCTCGTTATCAAAACTGCAGTGGTCCAGAAATGAGATGGATGCATCTGAGACAGAAGAGACAAATTAAATCATAATCATAATCATAATCATCATCATCACCATCATCATCATCATCAGCCTTTCTTGCCACTGCAGGCAGATCGCTTCCACAACCATTCCCATCTTTTTCTATCCTTTGCCTCACGCATCCAGATGACCCTTGCTGTAGCTTCAATAGAATCTCTCCAGCATTTCTTTAGTTTTACTTTTCTTCTATTTCTACCTCCTGGGGTCCATTCTATGGAGATCTTTGCCCATTTCTCATTACTTGTTCTTGCTACGTGTCCTGCCCATGTCCATTTCAGTTTGCTAACCTTTATTTCAACGTCACATACTTTTGTCAGTTCTCTGACTTCTTTGTGCTACCACCAGTTACTATTGATGTCTTTTGGTTAATGTCCAGGTTTCTGTTCCATATGCCATTGCTGGAGGTATGACTCCATCCATTATTTTCCTCTTCAAGCATATTGGTATTGACTTTTCCTTTAAGAATGGTTTGTACTGTTCGAATGTTGCACATCCTGCTGTGATTCTACATCTGATTTCTTTACTTAGGCCTATATCCTTGTCTGGTGTGATCAGCCGCTCTAGGTGGACGTTTCAATACATTGTGTCTACACTTCTGCGTGTTCAATGATTTCATTTCCTATCTTTATCTTTATTTTCGGTGCTTGTTTGTCAACTTTATTGCACATAACCTTCGTCTTCTTATTTATCTTCATACATCATTCTTGCCTTCTTCATTCAAGGTTGATGGCATTCTTCCAAGCTCAGCGTCGTCCTCTGGGAACAGGACAATATTGTCAGCAAATCTGAGACTGGTTAGTCTGTCTCCATCAATGTCTATTCCTCCATTACTTCAGGTCCACTCTTTTGAAAATTGCCTCTAATACTGCTGTGAAGAGTACCGACGACAGTGTATCTCCCTGTCTCACTCCTTTCTCAATTTTAGTCTTGCACAGCTTGTCTGTCCCTACCTGTGTTGTTTCATCTTTATAGGTGTTATTCAGTATGTTTACATATTTCGTTGGCACACCCTGGTTTATTAATGCTTGTAGTGCTGTTTGGTTACTGACTGAATCAAAGGCTTTTTCGCAATCGACAAATGCTATGAATAGCAGTATCTGGTAATTGTTACACTTCTCTAGGACTTGGTTGATACAATGTAGATGGTCCATTGTGGAGTACCCTTTCCTGTAGGCTGCTTCTTCTGGTGGCTGATTTTTGTTCATCCTGCTGTGGATTCTGCTCTTGAGTACTTATATATAGTTTGAAGATGTGAGAGAGTAGGCTGATGGGTCTGTAGTTTTCAAGGTCCTTTTTATCTCCTTTCTTAAAGATGAGAATAATGATGGCATTTTTCCATTTCTCTGGGGTGTTTTCTTGTTCCAGCACTAAATTAAAAATCACCTTACATCTTGTGCTTATTTCTCCTAAATTTAGCAATTCGATCACTGTACCATCTTCACCTGGTGCTTTTCCATTTCTCATTTGGCTTAAAGCTACTTTAATTTCACTTCCAGTATTGGTGGTACGTCTTCGTTTTGTTATAACATCTGTTCTTTTACTTGAGTATAAACACTGGCAAAATTCTGCGCATCTTTCAACTATCCTTTCTCTGTTGGTTGTTGTGGTCCTGTCTGATTCCTTTATCGGTGGTATTAACTTTTTTATTTCCATTTTGATTGCTTATAACTTACTTCAAACTTTTGTGTTCTCTTATTGCTTTCTCTACAGTTCTGATGTTATACTCTCTTACGTCTTCTCTCAACATCTTTCTTGTTGTTTTACATGTATCTACATATTTGATGTTGTCTTTTGGGGTTCCTGTGTTGATCATGTTTCTCTGTTTCTTCAACAAGTCTTTAGTTTCTGTTTTTAACTTCTCTTGCTTCTTCTTCTTTGATTTTCCTGCAGTTGTCAGGACACATTCTTGTATCACCTGGGTTACTGTGCCACTGCTTTCCCCAAGGTCTTCCACTAATAACCCCTCAAATTGATTTCTTAGTTAAATTTGGAATTCATCTTTCTTAAGTAGTAGAGTAGAGTCTTGCTTTGCTCTAGCTTTGGGTTCATCCTTATGGTGCTTCGTACCAGTCAATGGTCACTGTCAATTCCAACACTTTGAACTGCTTCTGTATTGAGGATTATTTCTTTCCTGTTGACTAGTATGTAGTCTATTTCAATATTTACCTTTCCATTAGATCTTCTCCATGTCCATTTTTTGTTATCCTTTTTTTGAACATCGTATTTGTCACTACTAAGTTGTGGGTCCTCGCAAATTGTACCAGTCTTGTGCCTCTTTCGTTTCAGTATCCATAGCCGTGATTTCGGATGTGTTTGCTTTCATCTTGTTCTTGTTTTCTGACTTTTGCATTGAGGTCTCCCATTATAACTTTGAAGTGGCTCTTGTTGTTCTTGATGGCATTACTGAGGGTTTCGTAAAATTCTTCTACTTCTTCATCTTCGTTGCCAGTTGTTGGTGTGGAGACTTGAACTACTTGTAGTTCATATCTTTTGTTTATCTTCACAGCAGTTACAATTCGATTCATTACAACCATGAATTTCTGAACTCTGTCTTTCATTTGCTTTTTTTTGTTTGACTGGTAACCCGACTCCTCCAATTGATTTTTCGTCTCCAGTGGAGTATAAAAGATTTCCGCTTTCTAGCTCTACTAGTTCCTGTTCTTTTCATCTTATTTCAGCTAGTGCAATGATATTCCATTTGAATCCACTGGCTTCCAGTTCATGTTCTAACTCAACTGCTTTTCCACTGAGCTTCAGTGTTCTCATGTTGTTCGTAGATATAAAAGGATTGCAAATCCAGGGATATTTAGCACCCTCTGTCTTTCGACTGCTGGGACTGAGGGCAGTTTCTTTCTTTTAGTCATTTCAATAACGGTTGGGGGATTGGGCTTCAGTCTGCCACACTGGACCAGGATGAGTGGGCAGACGGTGCTAGATGACATTTGGGTCATGAGGGAGCTCATTTAACAGGCCTTTCACAAATCTTTTCTCCAGGTGGGTGTCTAGCCACCCTCCTCACTACATGGTTCTAGTGGAGGAGCCGGTTTAGTTGCTGAGCCCTTCGACCATGGAACAGGTAGCACTGGGTTACATGGTACCAGTAGCAGGTAGAATGTGACCTGACTCAAAAATCAAATCACCAACCTCTGATAAAACAAGTGAGGTCCCTGTCATGCAAGATAGCCCTTGTCTGCTTAACAATATCCATTTAATCCTTCTTAAGAGTTTGCAAATGAGAATTTGTGTGAACATCTCAGAAATAATTCTGTAAATTTTGCAGTTCATTTTCTTATTGTGTGTATTGATAGGTCAGTGCTAAAGTTTGTAATATATTGTTTCCAAAAACAAATAGACTGCTTGGTGGTCTCAAATAACAGTAATGACTCATTGTTGTCTTTTAAAATGACCATAATTATTATCTCACTTTTGGTACTGTAATGGAAACTGAACAATACATTCAGAAATATTTCTAGAACAATTACAGTAATCATCTGTGCTGTTAATAATCAAGACAGAGACTTAATGAAACACAACACTCACTGCACTGATAGAGCTTGTTGAGTTCTAACACATCATAGGAACTCATCTCCAGTTGCTGACCAATCACATCCTGAAACTCAGGCAGCTTTGTGAAGATGGTGGATCCATTTCCATTGCTGAAATAATCTTTCCCAAAGTGCATCAAAGAGGTGTAGTCATATGGAGTACCCAGGGTACTTAATGAACTGTTAGTGTACTTCTGGAAATTTTGTTCAGCTCCTAAAGACAAAGAATAACACATCTAAAATAGTTTACATTTTTATAAGCTCACATCCTACATCATGTGTACAATACATGGACATGCTAGCATTACACAATGATGAAACATGTTAAAACAAACAAACAAATGGTACCTAAAATGCTGGAAACTGTTTGTGCTTCTTGGCTGCCCAAGAAGCAAACTTTGTTTTAAGTAATTAAACCTGGTATCGTAACAATGGTCAATTATAGCAGTTTTGTAAGAACACTCGCAAGAATGTTTGTTATTTTTTACATTTCTTGAGGACAAGACTTAAATTGAAACTGGCAGTGCATCATATAAGGACATATTTACTGTTATTTACTTAAAAGCTGCTGTATGGTGAATAGGGCAAATCCATGCAAAGTGACAATTGTATCACTATACGTTAGTTCATTCACTTACAGCTGTTTATAAAAAAAACAAAACAAAGCAAAGCAAAAAAACCCAAAAACAAGACAAAACAAACAAAAAAGGTCCATTTAAAATTTCTACACTATAGCTTAGCACGTCAAATAGTATAAAGTAGGCCCACCTTGATTTTGAATTTTTCGCCATTGCCAGTTTAGTTTCAGTAAATCAAGAGTCAGCATGTGATGAAGGAATCATTACTTTGTGTAGAACTGCCTGAATTATTGGACTATTCCAAAGCTATGACTAAGGCAATATGTAAATGTATAAATTAATTAAGTATTATTTGGTAAAAGATTGATATGTCTCTTCAAGAAGACTTAGTTTAAGATCCAGAAAAACTCACTCTAGCTTGATTCATGATTTTCTAATCTTTGTTTTTATAAACAGTCAGAAGGTGTGTTAAATACTGAATTGTCCATTTTATATTCTGTCCTGGTGTATTCTGTTGTTGTGTATCCTGTGGCTTTTGCAAAAATAATGATTTTCTTCCTCTGCATTGTGCATGGGATTTCATAGGTGAAAACTAATCAAAATTGCAGGAGGACTCTTATTTTGGCTCAAAGTACGCAATGAAAATGAGTGCTATGAGTGATATTATTAGAATATTAATACAATGTGCTTTCTTTCAAAGACAGGACTAAATGTATCATGCCATAAAAAACTGTTAAATTTTAGTAATTTTGTTTTCATCAGAGCATGCCAATGTTAAGTTTTTATATCTGTTAGGACTTGGTCATGCATGATACTGAATGTGATACCACGATACTGTAACTTCCAAACACTGAGTCCATCATTAATGTAAATGCTCAGGGCTACACTTTCCTTCAGGGTCTAAAAAAGGCATTACAAAAATAAATATGTGACATGATAATGAAATATGAGTAAAATAAAAGAGTATATGAACAAACAGAGAGAACGAACAATGATACCCTTTATGATATTTTCCCAGACGATTGTGACATGCTCATCTCTGTCATATCTGGACTGTTCATGGTAGAAACCCAGAGCATGAAGAAACTGGTGTTGAACAATTGCAACACTGCCACAGCCTTCACCAATGGAGAGACTCTGACCACCAATGATCACTTTCCCCACGAATGAAGAACATCTAGAAAACAAGACATTATATATGACTTCATGTGTGTTTACTTTTTGGCCCTCTTTCTTGCTCTATTCTCATGCATTTCATGAGTGAATAAGCTCATGTTCGCAAGCTTATACCAGTAAAAATGCAGCTAGAAGTATTCAAAGATTTTTATAAGGTGATACTGAAATTTGTAATGACAATATATGTTGAGTAACCCTCAAGATGTTATTCTGGACAATTCTTAACAACATCATTTTTCTAGAGGTGCATGAAGATCTAATGCACAGGCATTAAGGATTACAGGTGAACAATACCCATATTGATTGTCAACTAAGATGTAGAAATCCTCTGTCTCTCTTGGCTTGAACTCGATACATGATTTCAACCTGAACTGTTCAAAGGCCCGCAAAATGACACCTTTGGTGTGCATATCTGAAAATGAGACAAATGTACAATAATCAATATGATGGGTAAAAAAAAATGTTGAAAACTCAAAGTCTTAGCACATCCTTTATTAACTTGAAAACCTGTCTTATGAAAAAGAATAATATAATGTTGCCTTAAAGTAATAATTTACATTTTTCCTTGGTTTTGCAATGGCCGTTCACTTAGAATGACTGATTCAAGAATATACTGTAATTAAATTGCTGTAGTCCATGGAAAGTTATCTGAATTATACTTGACTGGCACTATTCTTGAATCCCAGAAACTGACAAATCACTTAATTACAAATCATTGTAATTATTGACCCCAGTCTTTCATTTGAAGCTCAAGTAGATAATATTACCAGGATAGCCTTCTTTCATCTTAGAAATATTAACAGGATAAGAAATGCATTGTCATTTCAAGATGCTGAAAAATTGGTTCATGCTTTCGTTACCTCTAGGTTAGACTACTGTAATGCCTTACTGTCTGGATGTTCTAATAGCTGTATAAATAAGCTACAGTTAGTTCAGAATGCAGCAGCCAGAGTTCTTACTAGAACCAAAAAATATGATCACATCACCCCTATCTTATCCACACTGCACTGGCTCCCAGTCAAATATCGTATTGATTATAAAATCTTACTATTAACATATAGAGCATTAAATGGTCTTGCGCCACAGTACCTGCGCGAACTCCTGGTCTTTTATGATCCACCATGCCTACTTAGATCAAAAGGTGCAGGCTATTTGTTGGTACCTCGAGTTATGATGGCTACAACAGGGGGCAGAGCCTTCTCTTACAGAGCCCCACAGTTATGGAATAGCCTCCCAATTAATGTTCGAGACTCAGACACAGTCTCTATGTTTAAGTCAAGGCTGAAAACTTATCTGTTTAGCCGAGCCTTTTGCTAATAGCTCTTTACTAGGCAAAGGAGCAGATCTGGAGGGTTCTCGGGCATAGATTGTTTGGTGAACTGGGATGTTTGGATGCTGTGGCCCCCCCACTCTAACATGTTCACTCAGGTTTGTTGACTGTGGAGTGGGTGGCCGCCTTGTGTCCCAGAGTGACATTGTGTCCGTATTACCTTCTAGCTCTCCCTTTTAACTATGCTGTACTAGTTAGTCTTGCTGGAGTCTCTGCCTGCACTCGGCACACGATGTATATTTACCTTAACCATTATGTGGAAATGAAAATCTAACAATGTGTGTCTCTCTCTCTCTCTCTCTCTCTCTCTCTCTTTCTCTCTCTCTCTCTCTCTCTTTCTCTCTCTCTCTCTCTCTCTGTCGAGCCACACATGCTACTCCTGAGACACCAGTGATCCTGACTCCTCCCGCCCTGTGGACTGATCCATCCTGGTGTTATCATCTTTCATCCCCCGTCAGCCTCCTGTCTGCATCGCCATCCCCTTTGTTCATGCCCCAATTTACTTTCAATTGTAACTGCCCACGTGGTCGGCACCTATTGCACACCTGTCTGGCCCAGGAGGGGTCTCCTCTCTCTGTGGTCCTCCTCAAGATTTCTCCCATTTTCCCATTTCCCTTTTGGGTTTTTGGGGAGTTTTTTCTTGCCCGCCATGAGGATTAAGTCAGGGGGTGCCGTCATATTTGGATTTGACTGTTGTGGCCTGTAAAGCCCTTTGAGACTGTAAACAGTGATATTGGGCTCTAAATAAACTTGAACTTGAAATTGAACTTACCAAGACCCTCCGTGAATACATAGGGGACAGGAGACTGCCACCGATACTGGTCCCATGACAAAGCACTTCTCTGTCCACTCTGAAATTCACATTATTTATTATTCTGTTTAGAATATTCCATGTAATAAACAACAGGTATTTATCTGCATTAATACAGTATTTCTAAAGGCATAGCATGTAGCGCATCCTTGAACAAGAGAATGGAAACAGGTGACACCTCACCTCCAAAATGTCTCCCTCTCGTAGGTTTAAATCTAGACAAAGAAAAGAATGAGTAAGGAAGCATATTTGTTTAGATTCACTGTCACATTTTAGGCCAATAATTCTTTGTTTTGACAATACCCACCTTTGTTTATCTCAAAAACATCATTTTCACCCTCCGCATCTAAAACAACGAAAGATAAAAGTGATGAAAGCAAGGCAGCGGATATGAAAATGCATGTTGGTAAAACAGTTGGAAAAAAATCCCCTGTTTTCAGTAAACGGAAAAGACACAAACGCCGCTACAGAGGCAAGATAAGTACCAGGAAAATGCGATGACCTTTTAATCTTTTATGAATGTACAGAGAGAACAGTGTCACTGTAAAATCAGTACACAAACAAAATGAATGAACTGTATTTGTGTATACACATGATATCACATATAAGAGCAATTAAAGCCTTTGAACTTTATTATTACACCCCACATACACCTTACACTTACTCATGCAACACATGAATTCAAGCACAAACACACACACAGACAGAGACACACGCGCAAACACATACACACTTATGTTCGTGTTGACATGTTAGAGGGAGATTCTCTTGGCTCCAATTTACCGTAACTAAAGGATATATGCTTAACACCAACCCTGAAGTTTAGGGTTTAAGGTTGAAAATCAGTGATCTTCAGATAAAACTTCCACTTGTCAGACGCTTATATCATCATGTGGACATTTGGTCCACACAATATCACATAAACATGCTACACACACACGCACACGCACAAGCACAATGCACACAAACACTAACACTAACACTAACACTAATACTTACATGTATAGTAATTCAGTTACAAACTAAACATATACTTTGTCAGCTATTCACCTAAATGAAAAACAGTCTAAAATTTGAGTATTGCCATTGAACCCTCCCGTCACTGTCTCCAAATCATCTTGTGTAAATACTGACACAAATAAATATTTGACACAATGTTGAACAATATGTAAAACATCACCAACATAATTTATGATGCCGACAAAATTTGTATTTGGAAAACAGTACAATTCACACATTCATGTTGACGACATGCATGCAAATTAGACATCGTCTCATTGAGCTGAAAATGGTCTGGTCCATTAACATGTTAAAGCCCGCTATGTATATTTCTCTGTTTTCATATGTGTAAATGCACAAAGAGTTTGAATTAATCTCCACAAACTGCCAGTTACATTAAGCTGTACTTTATATTTATATGATATGATTTTGAATAAACATAAACATAAATTCTGAAATGTTTACAGGTCACAAGTTAATTTATTGAGGAGCTGAAATCTGCACAAATCCATTCTTTGCTTGAGCTGCTCAGATTTTGGGACCCATACTATGTCTTGGAGTTACGTGCAACAAAAAAAAACCCCATTGAAATAATCAACTCACCTATGATAGCTGGAAAGGGCTAGTAATGCAAGAAAAATATACATTAACAATCTTTGCAAGATTCAGTATATGTCCAAAAATATTAAAGCAATGAAAAGCGCCTGTCTTTTCTGAAAAAACACATGGCATCTGTTTTTGCTTCTTTACTCACCTCGACCAATGGCAGCCATAGAGCAAAGCACAAAATGTCAAACAGCTTAATGCACATGTCAAATTTTGCTGCATCTAGAATGAATAATAACACAGAGAAGTAAGCAAGAAATTTAAATTTAAGCTTAACTTTTACAGGCTTCACTTTTCAATAGTACGTCGGCTTCATTTTTTAAGCTTCACAGAGCAGCCTAAAATCTTCTAAAAGGACTTTATTACATGTTATTGAGTGTTATTTAGAATATAACATGTATCATACGTATTAATAGTTTAAAAACGGAATTTCAATTAGTCTAATAAGTCAAATGTTTTCAGTTAAATCTTTACACCATGTCCTCCATGATAAATTCAATGTATAAAAATCACACAAGACTAATACATACATGCTTCAGAGGAGATGGATTACTCAGACTCAGGACTGTCACTCTAAATGAATCGATCTCATCTGAGCTTTATCAGAGCATGGATCCACATTTATTACAAGAATTGTTGATGCCAAACATTTGAAACAGGTTTTTATCAGACACTATGACCACATGCACTCATGCACAAAAGCACATAGAAAGGTATCTGCTCTTGGTTGAGGAAATAATCTGTCCTACTTTTACACCACCCAGATTTTTTCCAGTGCATGATGCTTCAGGCTGTGCGGGGTAGTTTATGCCAAAATATCAGAAACTGGCATGCCTTTGCCAATTGAATTTTTAACGCACTGTTTTTTTCTTGTGAAAACGAATACTCTAGTTTTGCCTCAAGTGCACCATAATGTTTTTTTCTTTCAGTGACTGCAACTACTGTGTTTTCCTCTTCAAAAGGTTTGTCTTGTTTCACCTTGGCCTGAAAGGTCATTTTTTGAACCATCTTAACTTTTGATACAGTTGCAATTTCTCACAGAACCCATCATTAAGCGAGGTCTTGAGGCAAACCAGTAATGTTACAAGCAGTCAATGAGATGTCTTTGCCAGAGGACAGATTTTACTGAGTGGTTGACTAGACTAAGCTAACAGTTACACTGAGATGTTTCCATCACCAGAGTGTCTGCAACAGTTCTATAACTTACATTAGAGAGATATTCAGACTACAATATTGTGCTCTCTTGTGGAGAAAGAGATGAAGAGTGTGGAAATACGGTAAGCTTTTGAGGCAAGATTTCTCCCTGTTTCATTGTGGAGACCTCACAGGGCCCAGAACATGTAAGAATGACCAGACAAACAGTTGCGCATGTTCTTTGCTTATTTTCTGTAGTTTGTCTCTGCTAACAATCTCACACAATAAATTTCAAGCCACTTTCATTTTCACTTGTTGTCGGTAAACACAATGGTGTTTGGGGTGGTAACATTTTGTTTTATTTTTGTTTTATACAAGTGTTATATCACTACAAATTCCCCTTGAGGAAAAAAAAAATACAACTTTTCGAAGAAAGACCTGGTAGCCAAGGTCAGAGCAACATAGAACATACATGAACACATGAATATAAAAGGAAACTATCAAGGCAGCTGAAACATTTCTGATATTAAAAAAACTCTTAATTTTCCTATTAAAATCGCTATCAAGAATTATGAAAATGATGACAGATTTCTGGTATTAAGCGGCAGGCTAATAACGACGACATATGTATAGACTGTTGTTTACTTCCTTTTAGATATCTACTGTTACAGGCATTTTAAGCAACATGTTTTAGTTAAGGCTCAAAGGGTTGCATTTTTTGTTTGTTGTAACATAGCTGCTGAATGATGTGTGAAGTATTTAGTCTGCATTGTTTTATTAATCTTGATCCTGAATTTGTTTTAGGGCTGATTTGGAGATTATTATGAAACAAATTTTGAAAAAAGGAATTGGTTAGATTGTTTTTTTCTTGTCCCAATTGTCCAATGTTGCATGTTCTGCTATTATCCAACATGAAATTTTATGAAGCCATTTCTGGCATATCTAATGTTTGCTTAAGACTGTTGATCTTTTATATGCAAGATTCATATAATGTAAATATTAAAGTGTAGTTACTTTTCTTGTATGGTAGACAAAGTATGCCATACCAAGATGTCTTCATTCCCAACTAATCAAATACAGCAGCTTGGTCAGTGGCCATATGCTTCAAACTATGATGCTCTCTACGTACCCCTCCAGTGTCAGTTTTGCTAACACACAAAAACCCTAACTGCATGCCTTAGCTGGGAATCAAACCCAGGCCTCCCGCGTGGCAGGCGAGAATTCTACCACGGAACCACCAATGCAACTGGAAAAGTAATAGAAGCCAATGACCTCGAAGATCAGGGAAAGGTCTGACGCAGCTGTTAGTGCTGTGACCGAGATGCGACATTTTTAGTATCTCCACCTTGGAGACGCTAAAATTCCCCTATTGATATCTATTGAACATTTTCAGGGTGGGGAGTAATGATATGGCAACTTTGTTTTCTGTTTTTCACACCCCACTAGCTTGTAGTAGCCTTATGAAATACAATTATCCCACCTCTATTTATCCTCAGGATAATTTGCCAAGCACTCAGCCTCGCCTTACCTCCCCTGCAGTCCTCTGTTCTTCTTAAACGCAACGATACAAAAAAACAGCAAAGCAACTCAGTTTCAGGTTTCTGTGCATTATTTCAGCAAGAACAAGTACACTGATAACTTAGATGATGTAAAATAGTTGGGTTGGAGGCATATGTAGGCTGCTTGTGCCTACAGTTTCAATTTCTCTTCTCATCTCCTTTTTTCTCTCTATTGCCACCTTTTGGTCACATGAATTATATAAAAGAAAAACCATCTTTGACAACACGTATTTGTTTCTTTGTTTGATTTTTTTTTGTGAGAATGTCATCTCATAATTGGAGCATATTCATACAATTTCTATCACCTATTTCTGCACTTGTTCATCCTTATTTAAGTTTCACATGAAGCAGTCACTGTTTCAAATCCATTTTTATTCATGACGGGATCCTACTAAATGCCTTAGCCTGTGCTCCAGGACATCACGGCATCAACGAGAGGAGTTACCTCTACACCCAGGGGCCTATCATCCCCACTATGCTCATGTCTTGGCCAAAGTACACAAGACCTATTGTGATTTCTCCCCCCA
Source organism: Chanos chanos (assembly GCF_902362185.1). Taxonomy (NCBI): domain Eukaryota; kingdom Metazoa; phylum Chordata; class Actinopteri; order Gonorynchiformes; family Chanidae; genus Chanos; species Chanos chanos. The sequence goes on along the minus strand of NC_044503.1, from coordinate 27,997,939 downwards.
GTTACTACAGAGCGGAAAGTAATAACTCTTTGAGCCTTAGTTAAATTTCATGGATTGTCATATTATATCCCTTGCAGAAGAGTTAACCAAATGTTTTGAGAAGCAGGTGATGCATTGTCACACCCTGGGTCTCTCCTCCTCCTTTCCTGGCGATTTTTATATTGAGCTGTATATTCACTCCCTGGTTTCCTTTGCTTCTCCTTGTTAGTTCAATCATTAGTTGCATCTGGTATAGTTACTGTAGTCTTGTCTCAGTTTGTGTAAATACTCAGTTTACGTCCCTGTCTTTGTGTGGAATTGTTAACATTGCATTGTGAATGCTAAGTTTGAGTTGGCTATAATCATGTCCGGAAGTCTTTTGCTCACTCCTGTTTTGTTCAAATGAAACTAAGCTAACCTGCACATGCATCCAGAATCCCCTTCAGTCTGTGACATGCATCATGTGTCTAAAAGATTTGAACCCCGATGATGCTACCAAGCCCCTGGCAACCAGGGATGTAACAAGCCTAAGTTCAAATATTTCACGCCATGTTTGGCTCAAAAATGTACTTTTAATTTTTTTGAAATATAAGAAATAACATGTATAAACACACACACACACACAAAACAGCTTCTGTCTTTGGCTATTCTATAATATGATCTGTATTAGTGCATGAAAATCTGCTTTTTTTACTTATGCTTTGGAGCATTGGTAACACATGTTTAAGTTCAATATGGTCATGAGAGAAGGAAAACAATGCACAGAGAATTGTCTTTCTCTCCCAGTCCGGTAAAGTACTCTAGATCCCAAAAATAAAATGTGCCTGAGCTGAATAAAGGAACAGTCAGAATGATTCCGGAAGAATGTACTACTACTACTACCACTACTACTACTACCAGCAACAACAACAACGACAACAAAAGCAGAGGTAGTAGTAGCAATAATAATAATAATGATAATAATAATAATAATGAAGATAACAGTCATCATAATAATAATCATAGTTAAATCATAATAATAATTTATAACAACAGTAGTATTTGAGCAATCCTGTGCAAAATGGTTAAATTCAGCAATCTGTGGGCATGTACTCTAAAATGATATATAAGCATTTTCCATTTCATTTTACAAAGAAGAGTCAAGAGCTGAGGGAAAAAACAGTAGCTTTCCTTTAAAAATTGTTGTATTCAAAATCCACACTAAAATCGACAGTAGAAAGAGACTTACTAGCAGATTGAATAAGGGCGTGATTCCACGACACTAGATTTATCCGTAAAACACTGGAGCCAAAGCCATTAGGAGGATCAGTGCACAGGGGACCACACCGGTAGAAGAGCTACAAAAAATATCCACATGCATGTTCAAATCAATTGTAATAGTAGGTATTGTAATGTACAAACATAAATTCATAGGTATATAATAATAGTTTCTAGATATAGGTATGATCAGGCACACACAAATAAGGAAACAGACAAAGAAACTAACAAACACATTTAACTAAACAAAAGTACCAAGTGCATCTTTTTATATTGGAGATTAGAGAATTAGAACTTTAATGACTTGTAATTAAAGGATAAATGTTAAAGATTTATGGATAAGTAAGACAGATAACTTGCAAGTTTGTCAGTAATACTTGCATGTTCAAGTTCATTAGACATGTCATGGTAAATATGGTTATTTTGCATGGTAATTTCAAAGAAATTACAACGTGATAGTAAGAAATGGATTTTTTTGTGTTTTTCTTTGTTTCTGATTTGATCATATTGAAGTTGGTGTAGGACAAGCAAGCAGTGAAATAATATTAACTTAGCCGGAATCACGGCAAGGACAAGAGATGGAAGAAATTTTTTAAACATAATTTTTTTTCATTGAAAAATTAGTTACAATAGCTTGCATAAAGTACAATGTTTTAGACTTTCTAAGACTTTCTAAGTGTTAAACTCTAGACACACATAAACACGTGTTTTACTAAACTACAGGACAAAGTGGCGTTTTTGATCTTAGAGATTAGAAATCAATGTAATATTTTTAATTGAAAGGGAATTTGTCTGTAGGCAATATTTACTCAGTGTTTACAAAAATATGTTAAATATTTTACCTGTCAGTGGTTGTTGTAGGAGTCCTGTGACAACAAAAAATCATCAATACATGTGCACTACCACCATGTCTTTCTTATTTTTTAAGCAAGTTTTTTTTAAATGTTAGTTATGTTAACTTTTCCACTAAGAAGTGTAAAGATATTACAAAATAAAAAGGAAAAATTGTATCTATTTGTGTGTGTGTGTGTGTGTTCTTGTGTTTTAATTGTTATGATCTACATATTTAAGTGTAGCAACTTTTATTCTGTCCGGCCATGGAGTCATTGAAGCACACCACCATGGAGTGAAAAAAAGTAAACTGTTATAAAGCTGTACTACTGAAAAATCATAATTATTTAACCTGTTGTACAAATAACCTTTCTGTGTTTGGACATCTATTCTAATTAGAAGACCATCAAGCTAGAGTCAATCAGTTCTCTTTGAAATGATCTTTTGGTCTTGTTTAGGCATATTGTATATTAACTTGGATAAAGTACAAAAATGTCTTATTGGAGGACTATGACAATACTCTCTCAGTGTCAGACTCTAGACAGACATAAACATGTTTTTTAATAAATTACTGGACAAAGTAGTGTTTTTAATCATAGAGACTAGAATGAGTTATTGTTTTGTGATTGAAAGGAAAGTTGTCTGTAGACAATATTTACTCATTAGTATTTACAAAAAAAAATGCGTTAAATATTTTACCTGTCACTGGTTGTTATAGGAGTTCTGTGAAAACAAAAAAAAAAGATTATCAGTTTATGTGCACTACCACCAGGTCTTTCTTTTTTTTTAACTGAGTTTTTTTAAATGTTATTTATGTCAACTTTTCCACTGAGAACTGTCCTTAAATATTTATAAAACAAAAAGAAAAATTGTGTTTAGGTGTGTGTGTGTGTGTGTGTGTGTGTGTGTGTGTGTGTGTGTCCTCTTTCCTTTTGTTTTAATTGTTATGATTTACGTATTTAGGTCTAGCATTACTTTTATTTTGTCAGGCCATGGAGTCATTGAAGCACACCACCATGGAGTGAAAAAAGGTAAACTGTTATGAAGCTGTACTACTGAAAAATCATAATTATTTAACTTGTTGTACAAATAACCTTTCTGTGTTTGGGCGTCTATTCTAATTAGAAGACCATCAAGCTAGAGTCAGTCATTTCTCTTTGAAATGATCTTTTGATCTTGCGTATGCATATTGTATGTTGGTGATCTGTAAGCACTCACTAAATGCAATATGTATTAGACGGTGATTTTTGATACAGTGTTGGTAACTGTTTGGTTTCTGCACTTGAAAAGGACAAATTCTGATTGCAGATTGACATGCCCTAAAATTCTAATCTTTTATGATAAGCTGCTATATGACATGGCAGTTGACTTTATTGACTGGCATATTATGGATTCAAGGTATGTTTATGTAAAGTATAGTTTTAAGTGCACAGATAAAAAAAAAAAAAAAGATATACCTTGTTGTCCCAGCTGGGGTAACTGTTGTATGATTCCTGTATAAAGATAGTGACACATATTAGAAAAAAATAAATGTTGTTTTGTTTCAGAATAGCTATAACTGAAATTGCATAGCATTATATTTAACATAACTTTTTTCAATCATTCCTTTTTTTCATTTCTTTGTAAGATGTTTAAGTCTGACATTTTTTGTGAAGCTGAGGTAAAACTATCAAGAATTGAAAAAAAGTAAATGAGCCCAGAAGGACATTATTAAAAAAGATGACAGAATGATTTTTTTCAAAACTACTGCAAAATTTCAGATCCTAAAATTGAATGATTTTCACATATTCTTTTCAAACGATTACTTTATCCTGAAAATATACATGAGATCATTTAAAAATTTTCTTGCAAAATCCCTATTTTGTTCTTCCAGCTCTGAGTCCTGATAATTCCATGAGCAAACTACTCATATTTTTCAAGTAAAATATCACTGAATTACCTCACATTTCTAACATGTAAATACGATATACCATCATTAGACATGAGGATGCATTCAGACATGATGATAAGTCAAGGCCTAAAATGACAAAGATCACAAAAGCACTGACTAGCGTAACTTTGATTTTGTCTCTCAAAATGATTCAGTGAGTGTGGGCTGAACATGTTTCAGTGGTCTTCTCCAGCAATGGTTTTCATAGTGATAATACCTTTTTACACATGGACCCTCATCAGCTTGGTCTTCTGGAGAACCCATGAAGTTCTGCTCAGGCACAGAGGGACAGGGCACAGTATCATTCTGCAGTAATCCGGAAATGTCTGAAGAGAAACAAAATGACAACACAAAAGACTTATATTTAAAGAGTTGCTTCAAACAACTCTGAAGTTCAACTGTGGTGCACATTATTTTTGACTTTACTCCACTACTTTTCACTACTCTCTTCTCTTTCTCAATGCCTCAGCTAAATCAACCAAGTGTCATAATGTCATAGTACAACTCTTACCCTGCATACTTAAGAGGAAGAAGATGTCACCACCCTTAGCAAATGCTCTGTTACTGAGGTCCTTCTGATACATGAAATATCGGTAACCCAATCCACCATTTACATACACCGTTTCATTGTTCATGAGAATTGGAGTTCCAACTTTCCGTGGGTTGTCCCAAATAAACACACCACCTGTTCATCAAGAGTGAAGATGTGATGGTGAGAGTCAAGCAAATAATATATTTCACAGCAATGAGAATAGTCTTCTGTGGACATTCCATGTTCACAATCATAATTGTAAAAAATAAAATCTATTTAATTTCACTATACATAGCAAGAACATTGCTATCACTTGTTTCTATTATGGTGAAGACAAAACTGTATAGAAAGTGTGAGCAGTCACCACTAATATAAGTTGGGTCCGTTGTCATGCTCAACTGACGTGACATGCGTTGTTGGATGTGAGGGTTCTGGTCGAGCAGTAAGAAGGTCACTTGCCTCCATGGACAAGGCCACTGCAGATGATCATCATAGTCACCAGAGACTAGACGGACATAAATGGAAAAGTATTCTTGCTGGAGCCCTAAAAATACCTGATAGCCATAGCCTTCAGGAGAATAATACCTTGGACTATAGATATAAGTGCCAGGAGAACTTGAAATCAAAAGCTCCTCAAAGTTTCTTATTTGCCAAATGTTGTGTGGACACTCAGTCTCTGACAGGTTAATATCATCCACAGAAAAGCCACCACTGGAACTTCCTGCTCCTTTACGTGATTCAAATTCCACCTGGAATGTTTTCGTAGCATTAAGGGGTACATGATGGAGCTGCCAGTAATTGGCTGGGGAACCTGAAAAAAAATGTTGCATAGAGTGATTAAATTCTCTAGAGCAATTTGAATGCCGGTGAAAAAGAATTTTTCTTTCCAGCACTCTTTTATGAAATTTACACTGCTGTCACCAATGGGAAATCCCCCACACTAAGGGAAATGTAATAAAGGAGGATGGTTTCCAGTAGTTACAAGTACTAAAAAACACACAATTATCAAGAACTCATCACCTGTGATTTGGCCCATCAGTCTGCGTGTTCCATTCGGGTCAGCCTCATTGTCAAACTCTCTGATCCAGATGTTGAGCTGGTCAGATTCACTTCCACTGTGGTAATGGAAGAACTGCAGACACTGAACTTTACAGTCCCTGCTTGGAGTCATTGTCCTGGTATCCAGTTTCGCTCTGTCACCTTCCTGACCATTTACTGTGCTTAAGTGCATGAAGAATCCAACTGATGAACACAGAACACAGAAAAAAGATGTTCACATGCACTGCTTGCTTTTTAACTGCCCCTGTTATTGGGCAGTTAAAAAGCAACCAGTGCTCATGGAAGGGATCTTCCTTCAAGGTATGTCCCAGCAACTAGACAGACTCTCAATATTAAAATATGTGAACAATGTGTTCAATTTATCCTGTCTCATATCAGTTCTCACCTTGAGATTCACTCCCTAGGTAAGTGTGATCAGAGTGGGGACCTCCAGTGACATTAGTCACTCTTTCCCACCCAAGACTAGAGTGAGAACAGAAACTCATCTCACACAGACTCTCATTATCAAAACTGCAGTGGTCCAGGAATGAGATGGATGCGTCTGAGACAAGAGAGACAAAAACATAATCAATAGATAAAAGTCATTGTGTGAATGACTAGTTATTTGCTGGGGGGTGATGCATGCCAGTATATCATGCAGAACTGACAGGAGATGGAAACGCAATATTATTATCGGAATTTAATTATTGCTTAAATATTAAAAAATGACATAATAAATGAATTCTTTTTTGGTCACACATGTAGTTTCACAGTTTTGACTCATCTTATTTGTAAATAGATATGCTTAGTTTTTCCCACACACATGCGACTGTACTGGTTACAGCAATTCCTCTGTTATAGTTTCAAACTTCTGTTACACTTTGTACTTTATTTTTAACTGGGCGATACCAATATATAGAAAGAAAGAGAGCGAGAGAGAGAGAGAGCGAGAGAGAGAGAGAGAGAGAGAGAGCAGTTAGTCACTTGTGCTGTTAACAGTTAATAGTAATTCTATATAAGAGAACACTTACTGCACTTATAGAGTTTGTTGAGTTCTACTACATCATAGAGACTCATGTCCAGTCGCTGACCAATCACATCCTGGAACTCAGGCAGCTTTGTGACAATGGTGGGTCCATTTCCATTGGTGAAGTAATCTTTCCCATAGTGCATCACAGAAGCGTAGTCATATGGGGTATCCTGGGTAGTGATTTGATCCTCACTGTATTTATTGAAATTGTGCTCTTTTCCTAAAGACAGTCAGTAATGGATGTAAAAAGCTGAAACATTAACCTTTTTCTACATTTTATTGTCAAGTTTAACAGTGCATGCCCATGCTGACACAGCATACTCTGAAGGCCAGATTATTTCATAAATAAATAGTTTTCTGAAATGACACAAAGTCACAGATCTACTAATTCATAGCTTTTGTGTTTGAGAGGCTTTGATTGGGCACGATGCCGTCTTTATAAATTAACGTGTCCATAAAGAAAGGGTCCAGAATTGATTATTATGTTAATTCCTGTTATAGGAATATCGTAAAATTCAAAGCTAAAATAACAGATTAATGATAATGAGTTCTTAAAATAACAGTCAACACCCCCCCACCCCCAGACAAATAATGACAAAGTGAGTAATCACACCTGTTTCAATATTTTCCCAGACAATTGTAACATGATCATCTCTGTCATATCTGGACTGTTCATGGTAGAAGCCTAGAGCGTGAAGGAACTCATGCTCAACAACAGAAACAGTGCCACAACCAGCACCGATGGAGAGTATCTGTCCATTAATGAATCTTTTCCCTACATAGGAGTAACACCTAGAAAATCAGAGACATGGATCACTCTGTAGGTAAGCTTTAATCACTTCCTGGGTGTCCTATTTTGAATGGAGCTTGAAGCTAATAGGCTATATTGGTATTTTTTAATGGGCTTATAAATCACTTTCGTAATGTAATTACCAACCACCTGAAAACCATTTAATCTGTCCTTAGAAGAGAGTTCCCCCATGACTAAACAACATACTTTTGATGATCATATACACTTTTCTATGGAAAGAAATGTCAGGTGGTTGAATATACTTGAGAATTCACATTTGAGGGCCAAATGACAGTTTCAGTAATTGCACAAATGTTTGAGAAAAATTACCCATCCTTCTTTTCAATTGAAATGTAGTATTCCTCGCTGTCTCTCGGCTTGAAATCGATACATGATTTCAACCTGAACTGTTCAAAGGCCCTCAGAATAACACCTTTGGCATTGATATCTGAAAACACCAGATCACACAGTACAAAATTAATGTGGTGTAAAGAATGAGATGAAAATGTTTGCCGACATAAAAAATATTGTTCAATCCAACATCCATAAAACAGGACATCAGACATCAGACTGCTATTTCATAGGCTTATACAGATACAGTTGAAATAACCCAAAGCAAATAGACAGTAATAGAGCCTTTTAATATCACATGAATTTTAACTTTTTTGGACCGGAAACACAACGTTCTCTTATCTATTTATCTATTTGATTGTGTCCTTGCTGTCTTTTTTGCACTTTGTTTGTTTGCTTGTTGTCATTGTCAGTTGAGGAAACAGTGATGTACTAGCAGTTATTATAATGGACTTTTTATTTTTCATAATACCTGACTCTTTTGATAACAAGCAATAATGATCCTTACCAAGGTCCTCGTTTAGCACATAAGGGACAGGAGACTCCCATCGATACTGATCTCCTAATAGAGCACTCTTGTCTTTGGTCTGTTGAACAAGTGATTTTGATGAAAACATTTCATTTTAGAATTATCATGAGTCATTTGGATTTTTATAAGAGTATGGACTTTTTTGAAGCAGCTGACCTCTAAAATGTCTCCTTCTAGAAGATTTAAATCTAGGACAACAGGAAAATACGAGTGAGTTTTTCAAAGTACTTGGAATGAATCTAGTGTATTTGGAAAATGTCATGAACATTATCACTATTTATCACTATTTATTACTAGTTATTTAAATTATCATAATAAAAAAAAGTTTTTCATACAAAAACAGCAACAAATATTTTTCATTTATCTTGTATGTTCTCACCTTTGTTGATCTCAGGGATATCACGAATTCCATCATCAACATCTGAGAATGGGAACAATGGCCAGGTAATTAATAGAACACAAATTAAAAAAAAAAAGAAAGAGTAAATGTAACAATTTAGACTTATCACTTAAGAATTCTCTAATGAAAAGAAAAGTTGCAACAGATCTCTGGAACGAAAGTTATGGTCAATATCAGGTATCAGGGACTTTGATGTCTACACACACATACACACACACACACATGCACACACATACACACACAGAGAGAGAGAGAGAGAGAGAGAGAGAGAGAGAGAGAGAGAGAGAGAGAGAGAGAGAGAAAGACTGATAATTCCTGAACTATAATCTACTGATAACTCACCTATTACTGTAGGTTTCGGCTAAAATTGAGAAGAAAATAACATTATTACTGAATAATGGCTAGACAAATAACACTACACCAATGTCAAGTTATTTAAACTGATTTTCATTGGACAAATTTGTTCATATGCTTACCATTACAGAAAGTGGCCAAAGAGCAATGTTTGCTAGGAGAAAAACTTGAAAGTACATTCTTCCAAAGGCTTGCTGTATTTCCAACGAAAAGCGGCTCAAACACACAATGGTGTCGATTTCACAGTTACCAGAACTTATATCTGCTCATCACCACTGGTTTAAAGATTAGCTAACTTTAATATGTTACAGTCAGTCACTGAGTGATGTCATATTTGAAGGTCAGCTTCAAGAGCAGTTTCAATAAAACCCTGACAAGATTATGTTGGCATTAAGTGAATCACAAACTTGATGTGATGAATATTAGCCTGCCCAAAACTGCCCAATACATATATATATATATATGTATATATGTATGTACGTATAAACTGAGTGATTTTGAGTGAGTGATATGCACACACACACACACACAAACACAAACACACACACACACACACACACAAACACACACAAACACACACACACACACACAAACACATACACACAAGGTGGGGCGGGGCGGGCACTAGAATTTTTTTTCCACCTGTCTTGTTGTCGGGAAATTCAATTTCCTTGTCTTGAAGCACACCTTTGCCTGCTTTTTCAACTTTTCAGGTCCTTGAGGATCCATCCAATACCTGGGACTGTTGCCGTCCTCAAGGTCAAATTATTAATATAGGCTGTTTTAGGGGACTGATAGAAGCAGTCTGCTCTCCACTTCTGGAAACTTGTCCATCATATTATTGGAAACAAGGTACACAGACTGAAGTTACTGTAGTAGTCCAGAATGACATCCTCATTCATATCTGGGACATTGTACACATCTAATACATCTGCCTTTCGGGTAGAATCCCAAAGTCAGCGACAGCATAGCAAGCTGTATCCTGTTTACCTTCTCTCCTATGTTCTTTTCTGTTTTTCCAAGCCTGCCCGACCAGTTGAGTGACCATGGGCATTCCATGCAACCTTAATGCATGTTCAATGCAACCTGGCATGCTATGCATTTATATGAGAAAATTAAAGGGTAGATAACACTTCTTTTTTTTTAATCTGAGATGTAAGCTTTTAAGATTTGAAACTCATAATACCTGTACTGCTTTTGAACTGCATTGTAGCAGTCCTCTCTCCCTTGACTTGAAGAGTTTCAAATAATTTACATTTTACCTTTATTGCTTTGGAATTTTCCTCTTTATAATCGGTGTTTCAAAGGAGAACACAAATGGTTAAACCATCAACAAGGAAATAAAAGAAATTACATGCACAGAAAATCATTTCCTGGTAGCTCAGGCTTTATATAACTTTCATTGACACATTACTGCAGAGTCAAATCTTATATATCACTACTGCATAGTTTTACTGTGTTGCTGTTAACAGAACTTGCTACCGGCAATGATTTATTTAGCTTTTACGGTTTCCTCTGAATTAATTATTAACTTTATACATATTTAATGTTGAACTCAATCCAATGAAACAAGAGTGTTAAGAGCAGGGATGTGCATGTTATTTCAATATAATAGTTGAAAAATGGGAAAAAATAAGAGGCTTTTGTGAAAGAACAGTCTTAGCGAGTAGAAACCCTAAGTAAAACAAAGCATTAGCATTTAACAGTCTCTCCAAATTGATGTAGTTGTTTTCATAATTGGGAAAACAGTGACTGGAATATTATTAATAGTAATCACTTCACTTTATGGGTTATTATTTCCACAAGAGAATTAAATTAATGCCTTAAATTAATGGTTATTAACACTTATTAATAAGTATTGTTATCTTCTCCCAGTCCATACATAAATGCATGGAGAAAATGAATGGATCTCTACTTTGGAGGTAGAACGATTCCTTTAGTACTATTAATGCATGCCGCGTAATATTTCATTATGTTAAAGAAATCCTCAAAAAATAATTGTATAATTCAAATTCAGACCAAAATCAGAAGTTGGAAAGAATTTCCATGAAAAAGATGAAAGATATGAAGCCGTGATAGCGAGCTAATGAGCAAAAAACTGCCCTGAATACTCTTTGTGCTTCCACGGGGCAGATAAACTTCTCAGAACTTTCGATGCTTTGGGTATTTGTCTGTAGTACTCCTCATCAAGGCAGAGTTTCAATAAAGTTTCACACTCCTGAACTTTTGCACATTTGGGTTGGGAATAGTTCACGCTTTGGGGACAAAAAAGAGGCTGAGAGGTTTCATTGTATCTCAGCCCAGTGAGAGTCAGTCAGAAACAATGAGTCAGATTCTGGCACTGAGGATAACCCAAACCCTGATAGCACTGGTGTTTGTGTCCTCAGTGGCTCAAGATCCATGACTCTGAATTTCTATGGCTTCAACTGAGGAGAACTTGGGGCAAAACATTGGAACTGATTCCAAATCACCTCGTGAGTTTGAAGTAAATTGGGCTACAACACACAGAATGTGAATGACAATCAGCAAATTAAATTCAGTATTAATAATAATTTTAATTTGATTAATTTTCCCCAAATCAATTTGACATAACAGTCTCTGCCAGGTGGGAGTCAGTTTCAGTTAAGCTTTCTGCTTTTACTGCAACCTAAGACTATGATGCTTTGCTGAAAGCATTTAGGAGTAGTCCTTTAGGACCCCATATGTGTGACTCAAACTCCTTTTGTTTAATACACATCAGGATAACCACAAATAAATATGCTTCCTCTGGAACTGAATGAGGTGGAGTTCATCTCACTAGGCCGTAAGTAAGCAATTGCCATCCTCAGCTAAATCAGAAGGTGGAGTGACTTGAGAGATAAATTAACAAGTGGTAAGTAAACATTTGTTGTGAGAGTACCTGAAATCTTCAACCAAACATCCATTAAATGTAGAGAAAAACTGGAATCAACTTGTGAAGAATTTGACACAAGTATAGCGGGAAACTTATATTTCACATCCATCAATTCATTACTTTGTGATTTTTTTCTTTTTCTTGTCTTTTCTTTTTTTAACTTGTTTTGTCATTCTGTGTGAGAATGAAAACAGTACAATCGTGACATCAATTATGTTCCTCTTTGACCATTTTCTCTTAGGCTGGAACCTCTTAAAATGAGTTGATGCAGAGAATTCTTGTGACTCACTGGATAAAAAAAACAAGCAAAAGTTATTTTATGGTGATTTTATTATAATGACAGAATATTAAAAAGCTCATTTCAAGTGATCCTGAGCAATGATACTAAACATGTTTTTATTTTTCAATTTTTGATCCAGTATTATTCCTCAGAATAAATATACATATACATTTCAGAGGCTTGAAAAAAGTAGTTGTGCAACTGAAATAATCAAATTAGAAGTAGAAAGCATGCTCTTAAAAGGCTGATGAGGACTTGAAGCCATGATGATGGGTATTTCAACGAAACATTGCTACCAAAGCCGTGAGGAAGACCAGTGCAGAGGGGACCAAGCTGGAGGCTGAGCTGAAAAACACATCCATAAACATGTTTTAATGAATTACTGACACTGATATTGCAGTGTACCAGAATTCAGTCATTAGCAACTAATTTATCACAGTCTGTTGATATCCTTGTAAAGAAATATATGTTTAATAAAAGATCAAAATACCCTTTGTGTTTGCAACAAAAACAGTCTCTAAAGTTTTGTGTGCCTATTTCCAGGCAGAGTCAGGGATACATGAAAAATGTGACGTGAGAATTTACACACTTTCATGCACACTTTACATCATATATATTTATATTTATGTAAATATATATTTTATGTATTTATTCACATAATGACAGAAACATGTGTGTTTGATGCTGTATCTTTCACTGACTGTTGCCAGTGTGGTGGTGAGTGGATGACTCATGTATAGACTTGACTGTTGCATGGGGCAGTATTCAAATTTTCTCTATTTTACCTGATATTTTTTGGATTTCGTGTTAAATGCATTGCAGATGATACATAGTTGCTCTATAAGGCAGACTTATAGATGAAAACATGAAGTTGTTTAACTGTCCTTAGCTATGGGTTCTTGATATAAGTTCTAATAGTGGTATTTTTTCATCATTTTGCATTTCTAACTTCACTCGTTTGGCATTTAAACCCCATAACACTTTTTCTAATAGTACAATTTTAGCTGAACAGTAGTACTGTAGAGGTGTAGTGGAACAACCACTGAAAAAAATAGATTGCGATGGTACTATGACAACCCACTGTATACAGTTAACTGTTTTTATGTTGCTTATTGTGTGATCTGGGTGTGTGCGCTTAATGCTCACTGCTCTTAGTGAGCTTGTGTGTGTGTGTGTGTGTGTGTGTGTGTGTGTGTGTGTGTGTGTGTGTGTGTTCACTGCTACCTTGGACAGGTTAAAATGCAGAGGTTACATTTCCCCCTTTGTGGAACAATAAAGGAATTAAACTTAAACTCATCTATAAAGCTAAGCTGAAACATACGTGTCAAACACTGTCCGCGGTTGTTGACCTAGATGTGTTATCTGATTGATTCCTGTCCAAGAGAAGGACAAAGTTTACCCAACCAAATAATTTAAACCCTTTCTGAAAAGCAACTACAGTTATACAGTATGACGTCCACATTTATTATATTTCTTAGATCATTGTGAGTCTATTACATCTTGATGGCAGCTCAAAAATTTACATCTCCTGTGATTAATGCCATGATTATCAAGAGACAGAGCTGCACATTCCATTTGGTCAACATATACTACTGTATGATAGCATATACTGATTGTCTGCTAGAGATCGCTTACATTTCAGAGCAATCTGTGATAAATTCTTTGCCTGACAGTGCTTGTTGACATGGTAGACATGGTAGAGATGATAGAAATGGTAACTGTTTGATTCCTGTATGAGAAAATAACAGTTGCTGATTGTGGATTTACATATTGTCATATTTATCTATCTTTAGTAAGTGTGTATTTCTATATGATGTGCAAATGTATTTTATTTATTATGTAAAGTTGCTTATGTTGTGTTTATACCTGTCAGTGGTTGTTGGCATGGAAGTAGGAACTGTTTCGTTCCTGTGTGAGAAAATAAGTAATGTCAAAGATGGATTTACAAACTCTCATATCTGTACTCTTATAATATACAGTATAGTGTCTAGGTATTCAGGGCCATATTGCATGAAAATTCATTTCACTTTTTATTTTATGTTGTGTTTATTTGCTTCAGACAAAAAAAAGCAGTGTGTAAAATGTTTCACCTGCTATTGGTGGTTGACATAAGTGTGGTAACTGTCTGATTCCTGCGTAAAGAAATTAAACAAACAAAGGTTAATAAAAAAAAACAAAAAACAAAAAACCAAGAAAAAACCCTGTTAATTTATAATGTACTTTAGCATTTTACCTTTGTTTTGATAGTCAACAGCTGCTATATGATGTACAAATGCATTTTTACTTCTATTTATACGTTGCTTATTGTGTGATCATTATTTCTCATGTTTATTGTTGCTTGATATTGTTGATAAGCAAAATGCTCTAGCAGACCAGATGTGTTTTTTGTTTTGTTGTTTATGATATAAAGCAATATATGTCATTATTTTTATCTGTCAGTGGTGGTTGACATAAGAGCAGTAACAAAAACCCTAATTCTAACCTTAACCTTTTCCTGTAAACTGAAATCACTAATCGCATAGTCACTTACAGAAAGTAGCATCACAGTAGATTCCACCCACTCTGATAAGCATTCACTGCTGTAAGATACCGTTTGCTGATTGTGTGCTTAGAATGGTTTCAAATTTCAAAGCAATAAGCGATAGATATGCTATCTGTCCATAGTTGTTGACATCAGGGTGGTGACTGTTTGATTTTTGCATGATAAAATAACAACTGCTGATGATGTGTTTACAATGCTCTTGTATTTTATATCCTCTCTGATTATCACTTACTGCCATGTGAAATTTAGACAGATTTTTACAATTTTACAATTTAGTTATTTGGCAGACGCTTTTTTCCAAAGCGACTTACAATTGGTGCATCAGTCGGATTTCTAATACCTTCAACAGAGATCATAATAAGACTGAGCGTCAAATTGCCCTTTCGCATTGCGCCCCTGGAATACTTTTACAAACAGAAATACAAGACAAAGGTTTTTTTTTTTTGTTTTTTTTTTTTTTTTTTTTCTCTAGGGAAGGGAGGTTAGGCATTGGGGGAAGGGAGGTTAGGCATTGGGGGACAGGTGTGTTCTAAAGAGGTGGGTTTTCAGTTTCCTGCGGAAGATGGTAAGAGACTCCGCAGTCTTGACTGCATGGGGGAGGTCGTTCCACCACCTCGGGGCAATGGCAGAGAAGAGGCGTGGTCGGGAGGAGCGGCTGCCGGGTTCCCGGAGTGAGGGGACCGTCAGTTGTCCGGAGGACGTGGAGCGGAGGGTCCTAGTTGGGGTGTAAGGCGTTATAAGAGACTGAAGGTATGATGGGGCAGAGCCTCTTGTGGCCTGGTAGGCCAGCACCAGTGTCTTGAACTGGATGCGGGCTGCTACCGGAAGCCAGTGGAGTGCAGTAAGCAGCGGAGTGACATGAGAGTGCTTAGGGAGGTTGAATACCAGGCGTGCAGCGGCGTTCTGCACGAGCTGGAGCGGCCTGATGGCGCAGGCCGTCAAGCCAGCCAGTAGAACGTTGCAGTAGTCCAGGCGGGAGATGACAAGCGCTTGGACTAGGAGCTGGGTTGCCTGTTGCGTGAGGAAAGGGCGGATTCTCCTGATGTTGTATAGGGCGAATCTGCAGGATCGTGTGACTGCTGCGATGTGCCCGGAGTATGTCAGCTGGTTGTCGAGGGTGACGCCAAGGTTTTTGGCTGCTGAGGTGGGAAACACCGCAGATCCCTCGATGGTGATTGTATTGTCGATCGCTGGGGAGTTCTTAGCAGGAAAAAACAGGAGCTCTGTTTTCTCCGGGTTAAGTTTGAGATGGTTAGCAGACATCCAGGAGGCAATGTCAGCTAGGCAGGCTGTGATGCGATTTCATTTTATGTTATGCACGAGTCAATTTCTCACATTGTTGGCTGCATTGCGTGACTGATAAAGCCAAATCTTCCTTTGGACCTATAAAATCCTTTTCTGTCTCTTTCCTTTCTCTTTCTCACTGATTGTCACCAGTGCTTACAGTTAATGATGGTCCATAATTATTATAAATATCACAGGCCATGAGAAAACATGTTCAATGACAACCCCCTAACAACATGTTATCATCACCTGTGATTTGGCCCACTAGTCTGCGTGTTCCATGTGTGTCAGCCTCACTGTCAAACTCTCTGATCCAGATGTTGAGCTGGTCAGATTCATTTCCACTGTGATAATAGAAGAACTGCAGACACTGTACTTTGCAGTCTCCTTCCTGGTTTGCAATCTTCCTGTGTTCCCTTCCTCACCATGTATTGTGCTGAAGTGAAAAAATCCATGAAAAATACAGCTAATGATAAAGAACACAGAAAAGGCTATTTCACTACATTTATTTTTGTATAATAAATGATTAAGTGCAAAACTCATTGTTCCTTGACCAAAGACTCAGTCACTTTAACTAATTTAAAAAGGGAATCTGGAACAGCATAGCTTTCAATGCTATTTTAACAGAGTATGCATACCTGAGTTCTTCAAAGTAGAGTTCACAGAAGGCGACTGCCTGACATCTCTATGAAGACAAAACCCTCAGTATGAACATAACATGTAAACCCATCTGATATTTCCATTATTAGTACTATATTTTAGATGAAGTCTCATTCAATCAGTTCTCACCTTTAGACTCCCTCCCTATGTAAGTGTGATCAGAGTGGGGACCTCCAGTGACATTGGTCACTCTTTCCCATCCATGATCAGAGCCAGAACAGACGCTCATCTCGCACAGACTCTCATTATCAAAACTGCAGTGGTCCAGGAATGAAATGGATGCATCTGAGACAGGAGAGATGAATCAGAAACTTCTAACAAAACAAGTGAGGTTGCTCTGTCATATAAGGAACTTCTCATATACTGCGTTATCTGTTCAAATATATAAAACAATTGTGAAAATGAGAGAATTCGAACAAATGTCTCTGTAGTAATGTTTTGATGTGTATGTGTGATTTTCTTCTTATGCACAAATTTAATGTCATGAGGAATCAACAGGAGAGGTCTGGTTGTTACATCAAACAAGGAAAGTCCTGTAATATTACGAGTTATTTAAAAGTGTATATCAAAATTTAAAAAAAAAGTGTTTAATGGATTTTGGGCTCTAAAAATCATTGATTGCTCATTTTGTAGCATACTTTTCTATAATTATTTTTTATTAACAGTGGTATCATAAATGAAAACCAGAAAATATAATGGGCAAACTTCTAGGAGAGGTGAATTATTGGTGCTGTTTACACATAGGACAGATTCAGCATAAACAACACTAACTGCACTGATGGAGCTTGTTGAGTTCCAACGCATCATAGAAACTCATGACCCATCGCTGACCAGTCACGTCCTGGAACTCAGTCAGCTTTGTGATAATGGTGTGACTAAGTCCAAGACTGAAAGCATCTTTCCCATAGTGCATCACAGAAGTGTAGTCATATGGAGTACCCTGGGTAGTGCTTCCATTCATAGCACACCTTTCAAAATTGTTCTCTCTCCCTAAGACACATAAACAACAAAGAAACAATTAAGCTATTTAATGTTACTTTTGACCATGTCCTGTCAGTTTCAAATGTCTCAAAAGCAAAAGTTTATCAGCATTTCTGCCTGAAAAACTTTTTTTGACAAATTACAAAAACAAGTGGCAGGAGTGCTACAATAAAATAGAAGTTTTAACAAATGAAATACGTTAAATGAATAATCATACCCCACATGATATTTTGCCAGACGATTGTGACATGATCATCTCTGTCATATCTGGACTGTTCGTGGTAGAAACCCAGAGTGTGAAGAAACTCATGTTCAACAATAGCAATGGTGTCACAACCATCACCAATGGAGAGAGTCTGACCGTACTCCAACTGTTTCCCAACAGATGAGAAACACCTTGTAAATGAGAGATATGTGTGGTTTTGTGTTTATGATTTTGTTTAAGCGTTTCTTGTTTCTTGAGAATTTACTGGTTCATCTATACGATTCATTCAAACACTGAAATTATATGTATATAAAATTCAGTTATAAGACAACCCCCTGCTTTGACCTTGAGACATAAGGATTCAAGGGTTTGAGATTATTAGTACCCATCCTGCTTCACAACTCTGATTTAATGGAATTCAGTCTCCCTTGGTTTGAAATCAATGCATGATTTCAATCGGAACTGCTCCAAAGCCCTCAAGATGACACCTTTGGCATTCATATCTGAAAATATCAAAAATACACAAAACAGAATGGAGGTAATTAAATACAAGGGAATCAAATAATGTTGCAAACACAAAGAGATTACTTTGTTCAAATTTCTTAAACACAGTATAGCTCCAGTCAGATACTTGTGCTGCTATTTCTGCTGTTCACCTCTTTAGCAGCTGACATCACCTCTCTCTTCATGCTTATTTGTTTTGCCTTAGATATTTTTTTTTTCTACATGTTCATTTACTCGGGAAATGGTGATTGACTAGCATGTAAATTTGTTGGTTAGTTGAATTTGAACTAAATTTGAACCAACTGTCCCTCTTCTTGAAATAGTCTCACCAAGGTCTTCACTGAAAACATAGGGAACAGGACACTTCCATCGGTAGTCACTTCCTAAAATAGCACTCCCCTGTTTGCTCTGTTAAACATATGATTTTGATCATATTGCATCCTTTCATTTTAGAATGCTAAAAAGCATCTTGAAGTATTTTGTAGTAAAGAAACCGCCTCTCCTTAATCTCAGAATACTTCAAAGGACAGGTTTTGCTAATGGAACTGACCTCCAAAATATCTCCTTCTCGCAGATTTAAATCTAGAAAAGAGAAAAGCAGGCCATTCAAAATATTCGAATGGTGACCAGAGTATTTGGAAAACAGCACAAACATTCACTGTCATATTGTTGTATGTAAATTAAAAAAATGTTGTTTAAAATAAAGTGCAACCAAACAAACATGCATTATGTGCGCGCACACACACACGCACACACGTATGTATATGTGCACCTACGTTTGTTGATCTCAGGAATGTCACGGCGTCTATCAACACCTGACAAAAGGTCAGAACACATACTGGCATGAAAAATATGATGATGAATAGATAAACTTGAAGAGAATCTTTAGAGATTATTTAGAGATTCTTTAGAGAAGAGATTCTTTAATACAAGTTCCTGTCAGCGTCCCTGTTTCTGAGCCTTAATATCATCAAAATATTCAGACTTTGAAATTATGTAGCTATGTAGAGAGATTAGATGTTTTTCCAAAAAGTCAATATTTCACACCCTTGAGCTCAGGTTAACAAGAACTGTGACATAGTACATTTGTCTCTCTCCTCGAAGTGTAATTTCTTGACAGCTCACCTCTTCCTGTAGGTAAGGGCTAAATACAAGAAGAAAAAAACAATGTTGAGTCGATGTTGTCCTGAAAAATGATCAACAAAGTAAATCACATTGTACTTGCTGTTAAAGATAAATTGTAATAGTGACATGTATTGCCTTGTGGTCATACTCACAAGCACTGATTGAGGCCAAAGAGCAAAGTTCATCAAGAGAAATGTTTGAAATTGCATGGTCACAAGGTTTTAATTGTATCGGTGGAAGACCATAACAGCAAAGTACTGCTTTTCTAACAAATAATATGTCTAGCTTAGAATGAACATTTCCATTCAGTCAAACATAACTGACTCCAAAAAGTTGTCATCATTAAATAATGCCCATCTTTCCTGGCAAGCAAAACAGGCTCTTGCTTTTTTTTTTGTCTTGTTTTCTTATCAGTGTCTGTGAGTAAGCAAACTCACGTAGACGGGAAAAGTCTGTTTTGCTTTTACTTTTGCTTTATAGCTGCTGATGAAGGCCAGGGAACCAATTCTGGTGTATGCACCACGATTAAGTTATTTATGGTTAGTGGTGGTCTTATTTGATCCCTCCTGGAAGAAACAAACAAACTGCACCATTATAATGACATTTTACACTGAAAATAGGTAAGATTAATATTATAAAATAAAACCATTTTCCAGTGATAAGCAACTTTTCTGAATTCTGAACATTTTATAAAGTTATACATTGTGTTGATACATAGCGTTCAAATGCAGAATAATTGGAAAGAAATATCCCTGCGAAGTTCCTTTAGCCAAAGTCCTATATTGCTTTAACAGTGAATATGTCTAGCATAATATTTATTAACAGGTATTTTAGCTTAAAATGAAACTTTTTGGTCAGTCAAGCAGCACTGTAAAATGTGATTAGTTGACTTTAAAAAAAAGTTTAGAAACTCGTTGCCTTAGGAATTCTAAGTAAATTAAGTTGTTATGGATGAGTAATGCAGAATTGAAAAATATTTGTTGGGAATACTTGATTAAGTTGAGTATTACAAGTTCTCAGTTTATGTAACAATGGAAAATATGCTGTGGTCACTGATTTTTGTCAGTTGAACTAAGTTGCACTGGTTAAGTTAAAATCACAAGAGAAAGAGTATAAGACCCTAACTCCTAACCTAACTCTGTAACAGATTTTCATCATCACTCAGCCTACTTCACCCAAGCCGCCCCAGGAGTCATGAACAATCAGTCATGAACATCAGCTTAGTTGGAATCATTATAGTAACCTTCTATTATATTAACATGAGATCCTGACTTATACGTGTTCAGTCCTTATCTCACAGATGGTGACGTCACACCATTGGCTTGTTAGTCAAACACTGCACTAAATGCATTACAAGTAGTTGTAATGAAGAATCTACTGACTGTTCTCTTTTTTAAAAACTCTTTTCAATCGCTGTAGAAAGTTCGCTAGATTTAATGTAAGTGTTGGTGCCCCACAATGCACCATGGCACTGACGTCGGATGTCGGAACTCCAAAATTTTAAGTTATAGTGGCTTAATAATCAGGAGTTCATATTACTCAATCCAAAAATGATCTGAAATTAATCAAAACTTTTTAGTTGACATAACTCGAAACTGGATACGCATTATAACAACTCAAAATGTTTAAATCAGTAGAACTTATAAGGTCATTTTAAGTGTACAAAACTTAATAGAATTAAGTTATTTGAACATTCAGGTTTACAGTGAGAGCTGATAAAGGTGCAAAGTTATCATCAAATTATATATTTCAGGTAAGCACAATATATTTCACCTATATCATACAGAAATTGATAGGTACCTGTGTGTTAAAGAATATGTTTCTATCAGAGGCATAATATGTCCAGATGATTTCTGACAGAGATGCTTCCCCCAGGCTGGTTAGTTTCATATGAGATAACATGACAGGAAGCTCCTTATACGTAGAACCATGTGCAAAATCCTGTTCATGACTGTGTTTCTTGGAAATCAGAACAGGTTTTTTTTTTTTTCGGTAAAAGCAGACTTACGCAAATCATATCCGCCTCTTTTGCTTTCGGTTTCCATCTGTTGTAGTATTGCTGCAGGACAAAAAATTAATAGTAATATATTAATCAATATTAAAGTGTTTTTTTTTTTTTTCTATTTTTAGTTGATGGGGAAAACTGATCATTTTGACCTTTGTGTAACTTGTCATTATGAACTGCAAATGTTTCCAGCAGTCTTACTGATTCTAATTTACTTTGGAATACGACTGATCCAGTTCATCCTCTAAATGGATGTGTGATGTATGATTAGAGCTCTTTTTATATTATGTAAATCACAAACTCATTGACAAGGATAGTTTTCTCTTTTTTATGTAAACAGTTACCATGTAGACTCAGGCAGAGAGACCATACCATTCTGCTTCATATGTCTTACACCCTGAGTCTAAGAAACCATACTGCATCTTTCTGGACCAAAGCCAGTTGACAGAATGTGGATAGAAACACAGCTCTTTCTGAAATGTGGAAAATAGAACAGAAATGCTAGAACTTATGAAACAGAGGCTCAGTTTTAAGCATTTTTTCTTCAGCTTTCTGTTGTGTCGCATTTATTCCATACAGTAACGGAGATAATATCATCGATAGATGTCAGCAAGCAATCTTGAACCCAGTTCATTTTTGAGTATGACTCTGATCAACTGGTAGAAAGAATCATTGAGAAATGCAAGCACTTGTGACAACTACTTTTAACTACTGTTAAAAATGATTATTTATTTATTTATTTGGTGATGAAACGTTGTGCACTGTTAAATGTACAGTTTGTCTTATGCTGTCCATTGACACAGGACAGTTTGTGAATATTCTCCTGGCTCTCTTGTGGGATCAGAAAACGTGTGAATTCTCAGATAAAGCATTTTTTGTTTTTATGCGAATTTGTTATTAAATTTGATCATAATTCATTTTTTTTTTGCTCAGACTAGTAAATCATGAATTTTAAATTCTGAAAGGTACACGTTGTTTCAGTTTATTAAGTGAAGCACAAAGATATGAATTGAATCAGTCAAAAAATGAGGGCTGTTGAGAAAAAGCAATATTAAAGTTCAAACTATCTGTTGGAAGCTTTGGGTGAAAGAAAGCATCGTTGTTGAATAGTGGCTCCAAACTGACGCAAGTACTCCCTCAGGTGGTGAAACAGAAAATGGAAGATTGTAAACAACAACCTTCACACTGACGGACATGAGATGACTGATTTCATTATGACTTTCAGTATGACAGTTCAGTTCTTAAATACCTAACAATTAAGATCATTTTAAAATACTGGATATTTCAAAATATTTATTCATTATACTTTTGAAATGCAGAGACAATGTCATAAATTGAGTGATTTCAGCATAATTTTCAGTCCAATAGTTCAGTTTTTAATTCTCTTGTCAGTTTGAATACTACTGCGATTTTAAAATAGTGGATTTCTCAAAATATTTATTCAATATACTTTTAAAATGTAGAGACAAGATCACAAATTGGATTACACTTTTTGAGTACAATGATTTTTTTCAACACTTTGAGTATAAAATTTGATCTTAGCACAGTTGTGACAAATGTCTGTTATACAAAGATGTTACATTTTCATAGGAGACTGAAAGTAGTACAAAGACTCTTGTTGTTGTTGTTGTTGTTGTTATATTTTCTCCCAGCCCAGTTCCCTTTAGTAAATACAGAAACTAAAAATGTAGCTTACAGTATTGGAACAGCCAAAACTTATTCGTACTTAGTATAATAATAAGCCCATTTCTAACAATCCTGAGCAAGGTGATTCGTGAAAATTAAAACTGGGAGAAAGTGTCAATTGCTAAACTGACATTTTCAGACTAGTTCAACAAAGTATTTAATGGCAAAAATAACCATCTAAAATTGTGTATTTAAAATTGAAACAGAAATGAGCAGAAACAGAAGTTGGTCCTTTAATTAAACATTAGAACATGATTTCCCATAAAGACTGGATGAGATGTAAATCAGTTATAGTAGATCTGTCAGTAAAACACTGAAACTGAAGCCATGAGGAGGATCAGTGGAGAGGTGACCATGCCAGATGAAGAGGTACAAAAGATATCCAGATATGTGTGACCAAGTGGTAATTGTACGCAAGAATTACCACAGAATATCTAGAGTTCATTTATTTTGTTTCTGAGGGCAAAGTTCTGTTGTTGCATGTTTTGGTCACTAGGGGGCAGGGTAGCACGTTTAGAGATGGGCATGCCAAGCAGAAGTTATTTTTGTGGATTGCATCAGCGGGGAAGTAGCATGCAGATTTTCGTTCGATGCGGTGTTTAAGTAAGTGCCATGAAACTTTGTAATAACCACTGTTCCAGTGTGTAAAATGTGTGTAAGGTTACGAGTTATACATGTTCCAATCTAGACCTAAAGTGTTTACGTTCTACCGAAAGTGTTGATATTAGACGGATGTGTGTGGAAAATGTTTTAAGTTTCTGGAAAGTTCTGTGTGCGTTACATATTAGCCGGCTTATGGTGGTTTTCTTTTATTTGTACAGATGGGTGTTGCAACTTTTATTTTACTTTGTAAAGCCAACGTTTTGCCATCAATTTCTAACTCGAAGTAAAGAAACCAGAAGAAATTTTTGTGTCCTGTGTCTTCCTGGGATCCGCAGGTTACATATGTAATCACATGAAATGTCAGTACTCTATAAATGGCAAAGCCCAAGCACACACAGCAACACAAACAAACAAACAAACAAGCACATTTTACTCAACCCATTTATGTAAACCAAGTACCAAGTGCATATTTTGATGTTTGAGTCCATAAAATTTGTAATTTTTATTCAGAGAGGGAGTAGTCACTAAAGCTGACCCATTATAGAAAACATTAACCATTTTAGAATTTTACAGTATGCTCACAATGCATTTTCAGTATTAGCATTAATAAGTATTAATACAAACTGTATAAGAGAGGGAAAGTGTTATACAAAAAATATAAGTTAGATACCATACCTATCAGCTGTTGTCTCAGGCTTCACTGAAGTGATAAATGGTTGATCTCTGTATGAGAAAATGAAGGATTTACATACTCCATTACCATACACTATGGGCAGTCAACACAACATCATGCAAATAATATATTCATTGTGAATTTGAACCTTTCCTTATGAGATAATAAACTTCAAAGACGAGTGTGAGTGTACCAAAGTTGGAGCTGTTCCAGGGGCTAAGTTAAGGTTTCAGTAGAGAAAAACATACATTATAATGGATCAATGACTTCAACTGCAGAACCTAAAAAGCCTGCAAACTAATACCCAACTGTCAGTCTCTCAGTGGTATCCATCAAAGGGGATTTAAAATTGACTGTACCGTTTTGGACATAGACCCTCATCTGGACGCTCTACTGAAGGGCCTGTGAACGTCTGCGTCATCACAGTGGGAGAGTTCAGGGAGTCTTTCTGCTGAAGTCCTGAAATGTCTGAGGAATAGCAAACAGGAGGGATAGCAGGAAAATCAATCCTATGTATGCTCAGTTGCAGGGGTGGATTCAGGCATGGGCGACATGGGCGGCCGCCCTGGGTGGCATCTTGCTGGGGACGACACCGGCGCCCGCACCAAAAAAAAATCGTAATGGTAACATTTGTACGATTGTTATTTAATCATTCATTTGCACATCACGTCAGTAATATCATGTCACCGTGAGGGTCAAATAACCTTGTCGGAGTGGGCGCCCTGCTTGTGGTCTGTGAACTAGGTATGCTACTGCCTGAGGTCTCTTACTCAGAAGTACGAGATGGGGAGGAGGATGGAGTTCGGCTGACCTCAGGTCTCTTTACTGGAAGCCCGAGGTAGAGGGAGTGGGGGAATCTATCAAATAGCTCACATCTAATTTTGTACAGTCCTAATGCAATTAGTGAAACAAGTCACTCAACGAAATACTACCAAACAAAACGCAATTCGTTCATAATACTGTCTGTGAATAGTTCACAGACATATCGTTGTATTTTTTCCTGGTTTCTGCGACATCGTTAAGAATAATTTAACCAGTCAGCACCTGAGGTGCGGGAAGCGGGACTTTTGGCTCTCAGAATATCTACGTTAATAATCAACACTGTGCACGTTATGCCAAAAGAGAGAGGTTAACCATTGCAGCGGTAACTCAGCTCGTTTCTAATATACAGTCCTGTTGTTTTGTGCAGATAAATATATTTATGTTTGCGGCGGGTGCCAGCTGCCTTTCTATATAGAAACTCTGGATAAACTCTGGAAAAAAGGTAAGCAGAAACACGCCCTAAACGAGGGAGCTCATAGCCATTATTTTGGGATAAATGTGTGACTCCCGGTTATGATGTCAGTCCATACCACTAGCTAATCTTATGTCTAGATTGCAAGGTACGTAACGTGATAATGTTTAAGAAGAGGGGCGAAGCTGTGCAATGTATTTTGTTGATTTGGGAAATTGAAATGACCAACAAAGATTCCTCGATTGTAAAGCACAATTTCTTTTAAATTCCATCTAAAGTAGGCTACCCTAGATGCTGAAAATACATTCCTGTCCAGCTAGTGCTTTGAAGGCCTCAACTCTCCAGTTCTGTGTTACATTAGAATTAATTAAATTAAATTAGAAGTTTGTCCTCTGCATCTAACCCATCCAGCACACCAGTAGTGATCACACACACCGGACGCAGGAGCAGTGGGCAGCCTTCCTTGGTGAGCGCCTGGGGAGAACTGGGGGTTAAGTGCCTTGCTTTCTATTTCTGTCAAAACTACAGGGAAATGGTGCGTTTAACTGCCAGTATAGTGGCAAAATTTCGTTTTGTGTTCGTTATAATTAAACCACTTCTTTCACGTGGGCACAAAAGGTAATTCTGACTCGCATCCGTATCCACTTGTAACTTTTATCATTCACCAGAGCCTTGAAGCATGCAACACACAACCAAGTCCCGGTGAATGTCGGCGTCGTTCATTTTCAGTTTCATCAATCAAAGTCGTTGTAATTTTACAGAAAAGCGGTCAAAAAGCTGTTTGCCATAATGTGCGCACATGTCTAAGGAAGCATTCACTTTGAAGCGGCGTCCAAACTTTCTTACCAACCTGATCCCACACATGCGCACCAGAGGATCCACAATCAACCAATCACAATCCACCGTTTGCACTAATCCCGACTCCACAATTTACAGGCAGCCCAAAAAATGGCCTAATTCAAACAATATAAACAAATAACAATAACAATATATGGCTCTTACATTTCCAGCCCCTAATTGGAAGGCATGTAGACTGACAATTACTCAAAAATCAAAACAGAGCCAAATAAAATCTTCAGGCATTATGCATCAACTAACAACTAAGCAAATATCACACAAAAAATACAGAATGAATCATTAAGCATAGTACATGTACAGAATGCACTCTTTTCCTTTTTTTTAGGTCACACACATGACAGTCAGACTCACGTGTCCACCTCAGTTTGTCAACAGGTCTTTCTAAAATGTTAGTCTTTGTCTTGATCAGCACACGTCGAACAAGTCCCTTGGAATCAGGAATAACCTGAGTAACTCTTCCTAACACCCATGAGCTCCGTGGTGCTGAATCATCCATGATCATAACAATGTCTCCAGTGGTCAAGTTCTTCTTGATCTCAGTCCATCTTTGATGCTCTTGAAGCAGGGGCAAATACTCACGCACCCACCGCTTCCAGAACAAGTCCGCAAGATATTGCACTTGCTTCCACCTTCGGCGAGCGTACGAGTCCTCCTTCTTGAAGAGTCCAGGAGGCAGAATTGGCTGTTTCTTCATTAGTAGCAAGTGATTAGGAGTCAATGCTTCAAGATCTGATGGATCATCTGTTGATGTAGTAAGTGGTCTGTTGTTCAGTATTAATTCCACTTCACACAATAGTGTTTGTAAACATTCATCACTAACTGTTTGTTCCTTCAGCACAGACCTCAGAACTTTCTTCACAGATCTGATCTGTCTTTCCCATACTCCACCAAAGTGAGAACCAGCTGGTGGACTGAATACCCACTGAATTCCCCTTTGCATGAGAGAATCTAAAATCTTTGACTGGTTCCACTGTTGAATGGCATTGCGCAGTTCACGCTCAGCAGCAACCAAATTAGTCCCATTATCTGAACGCATAACGGATACTTGTCCTCTTCTGCACACAAAGCAACGGATTGCGTTCAGGCAAGAGTCAGTGTCTAGTGAGTGTGCAATTTCAATGTGCACTGCTCTAGTTGTGAGACAGGTAAATAGCACACCATATCTTTTCACAGT
Organism: Chanos chanos; assembly: GCF_902362185.1. NCBI lineage: Eukaryota > Metazoa > Chordata > Actinopteri > Gonorynchiformes > Chanidae > Chanos > Chanos chanos. The sequence continues at coordinate 27,970,211 of NC_044503.1, read as the reverse complement.
GCTGCGACCTTGCTTCACGTCAAATGGTCCAAAATAGTCAACTCCAACGTTAGTAAAAGGTGGTTCGTCTGGTTGAAGTCTGTCTTTAGGTAAATCTGCCATCTTCTGTCCCAGAGCTTTGCCTTTGACTTTCCTGCAGATCACACATTTTGACAAAAACTTCCTCACCACTGAGTTTGCTGAAGGGATCCAATATTTCTGACGCAGTTGTGAGAGTATGTACATTCTTCCACAATGTCCAATTTTCTCATGAGTGTCTTGCAAAATCAGTGTGGTGACATGCAGGTCATTTGGGATTATGGCTGGATGCTTTACATGTTCTGGCATTGCAGCTGCAGAGAGACGCCCTCCGACTCTCAATACTCCATCATGAATTACTGGGTCGAGTTTTCTCAGATGACTACTTCTCTTCACATTATTGCCTTTCCTTAGCATGGAGATTTCTTCTTGAAACTGTTGACCCTGGCTGAACATGATAATCTCTGTTTCTGCTTGCATCAGGTCCTTTACTGTGAGAGCAGTCTTCGTCTTTGTTAACTTGTTATCTTGTCTATTCTGGTTGACCCTTGTCCGTTCATAACTGAGATTTGTTTGTGAATGTTCATTCTTTTTTCTACAGAATTGTAAAAGCAGGTCTTTGAGTTTGAGAAACCATGCCGCAGCTCTTTTCAATCGGTACCAGCTGGAGTAATGGTTGATCAGTTTGTTCACAGCATCTATGTCTTCAGCTGCTTGCATGAAATGTACTTTGGCTGTATGTCTCACCTCATTGTCATCTTCAAGCTTTGCCTCATCAGGTCTTTTTGGCCATTGGCATTCTGGTTCTTTCAGGAAAGCTGGACCATGAAACCAGCTCAGGTTCTTCATGAACTTGGCAGATGTAAGCCCTCTGGATGCACAGTCAGCTGGATTAATTGAAGTGTTAACATATTTCCATTGCTGAGGCCTGGTTGCCTCTCTGATGGTGGCAATGCGATTGGCAACAAAGGTTTTAAAGCGAAGCTTTTCATTTTCAATGTATTTCAGCACAGTTGTGCTGTCAGTCCAAAATATTGAGTCAAGAAGATTTATCTGAAGCTCCTTTCTCAGCATCTTGTCTGTGTTCACAGCGACTACTGCTGCAGTCAACTCTATGCGAGGAATAGTGGTCTGCTTCAGAGGGGCAACACGTGACTTTCCCATCATGAAGGCACAGTGAACACGTCCATCTTCACTTGTCAGTCTCAAGTGAGAGGCAGTTCCATATCCACCTTCACTCCCATCAGAGAAGTGGTGGAGCTGTGCAGTTGCGACGGGTCCAAAATCCCCAGGTCTCACACATCTGGGTACACTAACGTCTGACAGTTGGTGTAGCTCTTGTAGACACGTGTTCCACTTTCGGCCTAGATGTTCTGGAATCTCATCATCCCAAGCAAGTCCTTCTTTGCACAGTTGTTGCATAAGCATCTTTGCAGGAAGAATTGCAGGGGAAAGGAATCCTAGTGGATCATAGATTGAACTTGTGACTGAGAGAATTCCTCGTCTTGTGACAGGTTTGTCTTTAAGATTGATCGTGAACTTGAACGCATCTGATTCTACGCACCACAGCACACCTAAGGCTCTTTCCATAGGCAGTACATCATGGGTCAGGTCCAGGTCTTTTACATCCTTGGCTCTCTCACAGCCTGGAATGGAGGCAAGCAAAGCACGACTGTTGCTTGTCCATTTTGTCAAGTGAAATCCACCACTAGCACACAATGCTGTGAGCGCCTTGCACAATTCAACAGCTCGGGTCTCACTACCCACTGATTTCAAGCAGTCATCTACGTAAAAATTTTTAAGAACTGTATCCACAGCCTCAGGTGATGACTTAGAACGGCTTTCTTCTGCTGTTCTTTGGAGAGCATAACTGGCACAACTTGGAGAGGAAGTCGCACCGAAGAGGTGAACAACCATCTTGTATTCAGCCATGTCTTGACTTAGGTCTCCCTCTGGCCACCACAGGAAGCGCAGTAAGTCAGTGTCATCTTCAGGAACCCTCACTTGATGATACATCGCTTCAATATCAGCGATCATAGCGACTGTTTCCTGTCTGAAGCGTGTCAACACTCCGACAAGTGAGTTGGTTAAGTCTGGCCCTGGTAGAAGCTCACTGTTCAAAGAAACTCCTTGATAGCTGGCCGCACAGTCAAACACCACGCGCAGCTTCTTCTTTTGTGGATGGTATACTCCATGGTGGGGAATATACCATACTTTACCATCCTGGCGGTTCAGTTGCATCATTGGAACTTTGGTTGCATATCCTTTGTTCAACATGTCACTCATAAAGCTGGTGTATTCTTCATGGAACACAGGATTCCTTTTCAACTTCCTCTTGAGATTTAGTGCCCGCTGCAACATGACACTTCGGTTGTTTGGCATTTGAACACTCGCTTTCTTCATGGGAAGGCTTATGTAGTAATGTCCATTCATAAGATGTGCGGAGCTTGACACAGAGTCCATGAAGTAGTGGTCCTCTTGTGACATCTCTGACTTGTCATTACAGTTTCGTTCAGGAAAGTCATGATTATATTGTTGTATGAGAAGTTGTTCCACATTGTCAATGGCGATTGTGTTAACAGCAGCAAATGATTGTGCATTCTCACCCACTGTGGTGTCTGTCTCTCTGAGTGGACCGTTAAGAATCCATCCAAGTGCCGTCTTCACAGCATATGGTCCATTATTAGTGCTAGGGATTACTTTCCATGGCTCCAGGACTTTGTATTCTTTAGTTCCAATTAGAAGTTCAACTTCAGCATTAATGTGAGGCAACCTTACTTCACTGAGGTGTGGCCACTTGTCAACCTCCTTTTGTAGTGGAACATTTTCCCTAGACACAGGAATGCTTCTCTGTGTAAAGACCTTGGATAGCTCAATGAAGTTGTTTTCGTCTAGACTGCTGACTTCCAAATCAGTGAGGATGTAGCTCTGTACGCGCCTTTTAGAACTGATCGTGCTCAACATAAGCTCAGTTCTTCTGCCTTGAACATTCAACCTCTTTGCTAGTGCCTCGGTGCAGAATGTTGCAGAGCTGCCGAGGTCCATGAACGCATAGGCCTCCACAGCTTTGTCACTCTTTTTAGATTTAACTTTAACAGGCACAATAGCAAGCACACAACTGTCTCCAGCCCTGGTAAAGGCACTTGTCTCTTGAAGGAGAGCTGCTGGTGTACTGGCGGTACTGCTTTCACTGACCTCAGTTTCAGTTGTCTTCTCTTTAACATCTTTATCCTGCTTTGAGAAGTGCAGCATACTGGGATGTTTCAGAGAACACATCTCACATGACATCTTCTTTGTACATTCCTTGCTCAGATGACCTTTAACCAGGCAACCAAAGCAAAGTCCATTTCTTTTCAGGAACTCTACTCTGTCCTTATGTGATTTTTCTCTAATTTTGCGTCATTCTTCCAGCGCATGATTCTTCTCACAAAACAAGCAGGGCCTTGTAAAGGCACTGTTGAATGACACATCAGGTTTTGACTTTGATGGCTCACTTTTCTCAGAGCTTTGTTTAACTTGTTCAACATTAGTAGCAAAGCTACTTCCTCGCCTTTCTTTTTTCTTTGGCTTGTTTCCTTGTTGAAACTTCTTTGTGTCCTTCTTGTCAGCTGTTACTAAGTCAAGATCTCCAAAGAGTGGATCGGACATAATCTTTGCTTGGCGTTCAACAAAGTCCACCAATTCTGTGAACCTGGCTCTTCTCTGACACTGCTCATGGATGTCATATGCATGAACTGTCCACCGCTCTCTTATCTTAAATGGCAGCTTTGAAATTATGGCCCTCATATTTGTGGGACTATCCATCTCTTCCATGTAGTCAATATCTTCCATGGCGTTGCGACAGCTCACCAGGAACAATGAGAAAGCACTTAAAGCCTTTTCATCTTCAGCCTTTATTTGAGACCACTTGGATGCCTTTTCAATCAATGCTGTAGCAACCTTCAGCTCGTTTCCATATTTATCTTCAAGCAGCCTCATAGCTTTTGCATACCCACGATGTTCAGGCATATGTTGACAACTCTTCACAAGGTCTCGTGGTTCACCTCTGGTGTACTGCTCCAAAAAGTATAACTTGTCAGCGCCGCTGTCGGCTCTAGAACCAATGGCGTGGACAAAGGCTCTCATGAAAGATCGGTACTCCAGTGGGTCTCCATGAAACACTGGCACATCTCTTTGGGGTAAACACAACACTTGTTGGTTCTTTGCAAGCATCTCTGCAATGTCCGCTTGTCTTTGTATCAATCGATATATCTCTCTCCCATCATCTTGTTGTGGTGAGTCTCTGAGTTGACCACGCACCTGGACTGGAGTTTTTGTCTGCTTGGGTACAGCTCCAGATGATGCACCAAGATCAACGTTCACTGTCACTGAAGTCTTCTCAGTGTGTTTCAGCTTGGAGGATGGTAAGGTTTACACATAATGATGTCCATCACCATCTTTAGAGAAGTGAGATGTTGTTACTGCAGGCTTGTTCATGCTCACTTGGGACTGCCGTCCTTCACACTCTCTATACACCTTCATTTTAGCAGTGGAAACTGCAAGAGCCGTTTCAATTTCCAACATTTCTTTTGCAGCTTTAATTTCAGCTTCTCTCATCTCCAATGCCTGTTTCTCTTTTAACGCTGCAGCCTTAGCCATCAAAGCAGCTCTGTTGGCTTCTTCTTTCATGCGTGCTGTGGATGCAGATGACACTTTTGACACCCTAGATGCACTGTCCATTGACACTCTAGATGCACTATCCATTGGTGTTATCTCTTCATCACATACTTGTGCATCAATCCATTTCTGAACTTTAGTCATGAATTGTAAGCATTGATCTGCCTTTGGCTGAAACCATAACTGTTGATCAGCCTCCTTTTCATCATCGTTGAGATATAACAGCACTGAATAATTCAATTCGATAAACTCGTCATAAAGTCGCTTGTAAACTTTCATTTCCTCTTGAACAACATCATTTAAATGCGGCAAACTTTCATCGTCCAAAAGCCTCTCAATTTCGTTTGATTTTCCCGTCATTTGTCTTAATTTACCTCTTCTTGCGGTTGTGAAACGATGAAATCTTTCCTCAACACCCTTAGCCGTCAGCACCCTGTGGCGGTCATCACGAACATTCACAGCCTCATTTTCCATTTCGTCTGCCATTGTTCAAAAGGATTTCACGAAGTTTCAGCTGATTCACTCACAGTAGATTGTATCGGTTGAAACAAGTGTCTTCGGTCTTGGCACAGCACAAATATTCACAATTCCATCCAAATAAACTCCTTTTCGTTAAGTTAACGAGCAGCATTGCACATCTCGTTTGGTTAACACGTTCGTTGCTTCTTAGTTACTCTTCATAGCAAGCTTTTTGACTTGATTATAGTGGCAAAATTTTTGTGTTCGTTATAATTAAACCACTTCTTTCACGTGGGCACACAAGGTAATTCTGACTCGCATCCGTATCCACTTGTAACTTTTATCATTCACCAGAGCCTTGAAGCATGCAACACACAACCAAGTCCCGGTGAATGTCGGCGTCGTTTATTTTCAGTTTCATCAATCAAAGTCGTTGTAATTTTACAGAAAAGCGGTCAAAAAACTGTTTGCCATAATGTGCGCACATGTCTAAGAAAGCATTCACTTTGAAGCGGCGTCCAAACTTTCTTACCAACCTGATCCCACACATGCGCACCAGAGGATCCACAATCAACCAATCACAATCCACCGTTTGCACTAATCCTGACTCCACAATTTACAGGCAGCCCAAAAAATGGCCTAATTCAAACAAAACAATATAAACAAATAACAATAACAATATATGGCTCTTACAGCCAGAATTAAGAAAAGTTTCCCTGGGGGGTGCACCCAGGGCACTATACATTCTAGAACCACCACTGCTCAGTTAATTAATGCATTAATATGAGAGAGGACAAAAAACACCAAAAAAAAAAAAAAAAAGCCCAGCCCCATTTAGCCATGCTATTTTTGGTTTAGAGCTGGGAGCTAGAGCTTTAGGGTTCAGCCACCAGACACACAACAGTATGATTTTACTCATTGTCTCCACTAAGTCGACCATCAGTCTCATCAGATCATAATATAACTCTTACCCTGCATACTGAAGAGGAGGAAGATATCACTGCCCTTAACAAATGCTCTGAGTTCTGTTTGATACGTGAAATATCGGTAACCCCGTGCTATGTTCACATATGTCGATTCGTTGTTTTCGACATTTGGAGTTCCAACTTTATGGGGGTTGTCCCAAATATACTCCCCATCTGTTCATCAAGAAGAAAGGTATAATGCTGAAAATTCTGCGGATAATATACTTTAGCGAACATCGAACAGTTCTTGTATGGGCATTCCACAATTGCATGTGTAATTGAAAAACAATGTATAGAAAATACAAATTCTCACCTTCTTGTTTAAAAGTTGGGTCTGTGGTAACACTGGCTTGTTTAGACATACGTTGTTGCATGTGAGGATGCTGGTCAAGCAGTAAGAAGGTGACTTGTCTCCATGGACAAGGCCACTGCAGCTGATCATCGTAGTCGCCAGAGACTAAACGCACATAGATGGAAAAGTATTCCTGCTGGAGCCATAAAATCACTTGATAGCCATAGCCTTCAGGAGAATAATACCTAGGGCTAATGGTAAAAAGGTTTCCTTCAGTGGTTTGGAAAAGCTCCTCAAAGTTTCTTATCTGCCAAGTGTTGTGTGGACACTCAGTCTCTGACAGGTTAATATCATCCACAGAAAAACCACCAGTGGAACTTCCTGCTCCTTTACGTGATTCAAATTCTACCTGGAATGTTTTCGTAGCTTTAAGGGGTACATGATGGAGCTGCCAGTAATTGGCTGGGGGACCTGGGAAAAAATGTTTTAGCTCAGAAAAATGCAATTTTCTAAAATCTGTCACTGTCAAAACTTTGTCCCTTGTACTTTGTTATTTTTATTTTGAGTTTACATCCTCGTGAGTTATGGCAAATCAGAAACTTTCTCAGTAATGAAAAGAACACAGATAGACTGAGGAAACATGTTCAATGACAAACCCCTAACAACATGTTATCATCACCTGTGATCTGGCCCATCAGTCTGCGTGTTCCATGTGTGTCAGCCTCGCTGTCATACTCTCTGATCCAGATGTTGAGCTGATCAGATTCATTTCCGCTGTGGTAATAGAAGAACTGCAGACATTGAACTTTACAGTCTCTGCTTGGTGTCATTGTACTGGTCTCCAGTTTTGCTCTGTCACCTTCCTGACCATTTACTGTGCTGACATGCATGAAGAATCCAGCTGATAAAGACAGAAATGGTGAATTTCTACTTGAATTCATTTGTTGGCAAATTAGTAATGAATTGCACAACAAATTGTAATGAATGAACATCTTTCAGATTGTTCCTAATATTTTCTTTTTTTTTTTTTTCAAAAATGGGCCTGTTAAAAATCTACTGTGTATGTCTAATGTTTCTGATATACTGTATTCATGTTACTGAAATACATGTAACTTGCTATTCTTTTGAGAAAGAACATATGATCATGCAATCATCTATAATAAATTATGCCAAAGTACTTTTACCCAGTTCAATTCTTTGATTTCATTTAATAGCAATGGAATCATATATATAATCATTAGCACTGTATAGATTAGAGAAGAGTTTACCATGAAGTAAAAAAATATTTAATAAATGACAAAACTAAATACTTCTTTTTGGATCTCAGATCTTGATTCTGTGAGGTGTTTTATTAGAAATGCTGTGAGCTGTAGAGATTATTATGTTAGACATAATTTTTTTGTTGTCAGAATCAGGCATCTCATATGAAACTGAGACACTCATAGACTGTGACATAAAGAGTGTTAACTCATTGATAAGGCTGTGATTTATAAATATATAAATTATGATTAATTGAATTCTCACCTTGAGATTCACTCCCTAGGTAAGTGTGGTCAGAGTGGGGACCTCTGGTGACACTGGTCACTCTTTCCCATCCATGATCAGAGCCAGAACAGACACTCATCTCACAAAGAATCCCATTATCAAAACTGCTGTGGTCCAGGAATGAAATGGATGCATCTGAGACAGGAGAGATGAATCAAATCATCATCATCATCATCATCATCATCATCATCACCATCATTATCATCATCATCAGACTTTCTTGCCAAACTTTTGTTTTCTCTTATTGCTTTCTATACAGCTCTGATGTTATACTCTCTTACATCTTCTCTCAA